>NC_043009.1:46841995-46859495 GCF_006345805.1 Octopus sinensis | reverse complement strand
AGACTGTTCTATTTGCAAATTAGACGTTCTTTAGAACTTTGTTACGGAACATGGTACAGATGCTACACCAAATACTGAAGAATACACACAATTTTGCTCAAATTTTGGGGAGTTGCAAAAGAGAATAACAAAGATGTAAGGTGGACAAATGAAGATAAGGGTAAGTTATCTAATGTACCAACACAGAGATAGGAAAGAAGACGTCCAAAAGCAAGTTAGGAAAGTACCTTGATAGGATGGGATACGATGATTCTAATTAAAAAGGGTCAAAAGTGGTCAAGACTAGGGAAGCACCTAAATAATTGCGTAGGACACGGGGAGGTTCCATGCTGCATGGTTGAAGAGTAGACATCTTTGATAATGTTGGATAAAATATAAAAGGTCCGTTCGTTAGAAATTACTGCCATTGCATGCTTGAATTTGTTATGGAATCATTCGTTCAAAAGTGCATGACCGCTTACTCCAAAATGAAATGTTACTTGTCGAGTAAAAGGAATGAAGAAAAAATTCACAAGGAACCAAGAACCATCTTGCTAAGGACAAAGCAATCATGAACGATTGCAAGAGATAGCTAAGATATGTATGCATTTCTTGGATAGACTTTAAGAAAGCCTTCGACATGGACCCACATTCGAGTATACCAAAATGTTTGAGAATGTATAGAATAGGAGATTGTGCTAAGGCAATCAGATTTAGCTTACCTCGGTGGAAGGCAAACCTGTGTGTAGAGAATAAGCACCCAAGTATAGTCCTTATAAGAAAAGGTAATTTTCCAGGAGATTCATTATCACCATTGCCCTTTGTGATCAAAATGGTTCCATTATCAATGATCTTAACTATTAGATTGAAAACAGAAGACCTAAGTTTAATCAACTATTTTTTGGTGGGTGTTCTTAAGCCCTTTGGCAGGAAGGATTCACAGGTTCAATAACAGGTCAGAACTCTATATTGGCATTATAAAGAAACTAAGATGAAATTTAGTATTTCAATGTGCACCACCCTAACTATGACGAGAGGCAGGCATTTATGTCGTAGAGGGATTGTTGACTCGAGAATAGAGGGTACAAATATCTGGGCATTTTAGAACTGGAAAATTTGTAAATGAGAAGATGAAACGAAATTTGAAGGAAATTCATCAAAACAAATTATAAGAGCTATTGAAAACGAAATTGAATGGGAAGAACTTGATTACTGCTATCAAAGTCTGGATCGTGCCGCTTATTAGATATAGCGCGGATAATTTGATTGGGAGCAAAGAAGAAATAGAAAAATTGAATAAGTTAATGCAAAAAAAAAGTGCTTGATAATATCACATTGCATCCAGGGGTAACTGTTATATGGCTAAATACATTGCGGAACATAGGAGGACGAGGACTTATAAGTGTGTAATATTGTATGGTTAATGAATGCATGTCTTTAGAGTTGTATTTAGCCAGTGGTAGAGAAGAAATTTCATGGGATGTTACCAGAGGTTACGCACTGAGACTACTGAAATTAAAGAGAATTACAGTCCGTTAGCTGAAAAACTGAGTACGAAGGAGGGTATGGAATTACAAGGTCAATTCAAAAGACAAACGAAGGAAGTATAAATAAAATCTTCGTGGAAATAATTGATAGAAGGTGATAGTAAGAAAGAGACAAACATTTTGTTGGTGGCTGCTCGGGATCAAGTATTAAACACAAATCGAAAAAGAATAGGCGTAACTCAGATGAAAAAAAAAAGGTGTAGGCTATATGGGAAGAAAGTGGAACGTGTGACATACATAGTAAGTACCTGTGACATGTTTGCGCAGAGAGAATGTAAAAGACATCACGATAAAGTGTACTTTCACTTCCACTGGCCTTTATGGAAGAAATATCGGTTTCTGAGCATTGAGGAACCAGAGAAGGTCCTAAGAAATCAGAGTGTAAAACATTTATGGAACTTTACTAACCAGAGTGATTCTCGAATATGCAAGGCCAATGGTAAGTTTGATTGAGAAAGATACTGTACTACTGTACGTAGGTGTTCGTTGACCGATGCTTAGCGGTATTTCGTCTGTCTTTACGTTTTGAGTTCATACTACACCGAGGTCGACTTTGCATTTCATCCTTTCTGGGTCGATAAATAAATTACCAGTTGCGTACTGGGATTGATCTAATCGACTGGCCCTCTCCTCCAAAATTTCAGGCCTTGTGCCTAGAGTAGAGAAGATTATTATTGTTGTTGTTGGTGTTATTATCATTATTATTATTATTATTCAGTAGTTTTATTTTTATTTTTATAGCGTGCTTTCACTTCACTACCGAGCGCAGCTCTGTGTGCCTTGAGTATGTGCTGTGATTTGTTGTGATGCTCTGATGGTTATTGTATGGAAAGTGTTCTGCGTAGGATGTGTGCAGTGCCTAGTAGTGCAATTTTCTGTATGTTATATGTGTTTGTAAGTCCTGGTGTTTTTGTTATGTATTTGTCTGAATATTTTTTTATCATGCCTAATGCACCTACTATGATAGGAATTGTTTCTGTTTTCAGATTCCACATTCTAGTTACCTCTATTTCCAGGTCTTTGTATTTTGAGAGTTTCTCCATTTCTTTTAGAGACACGTTGTCATCTGCCGGTACTGATACATCAATTAGAAAGCATTTTTTTTCTTCATGGTCTCTGACAACTATATCTGTTTCTTCATGGTCTCTGTTACTTCATGGTCTCTGTTATTATTATTATTATTATTATTATTATTATTATTATTATTATTAGTATTATTATTATTATTATTATTATTATTATTATTATTATTACTATTATTATTCGATGAAAACTCTCAGCTTAATTTGCTGGGTATGATGGAAAGTGTCAGCTGTCCACAGCCAATAGACAAAGGTGACACTTGTTTACTGGTCATGCTGCAAGAACCCTGCGAAGAATTCTTGCATGTCCAAGTAATGCTGATTTTTGTAGGTCTTCTGCCTTTACATTTGTGCCAATCTTTTTGAGCCATATTAGTAGCTAAGTTCTGATACTTTCAAGTGCGCCAGTTACTATTGGTATCACGTCTACTCTCTTCATTGACCACAACCTTCGTATTTCTCACGGTGATCACGGTGATATATATATATATATATATATAATATATATATATATATATATATATATATATATATATATATTATATATACAGGCGTGGGTGTGTGGTAAGATGCTTGCTTCCCGGGTTCAGTCCCATTGCGTGACACCTTGGGTAAGTTTCTTCTATGATAGCTTAGGGCTGACCAAAGCCTTGTCAGTGGATTTGGTTGAAAGAAGCATGTCCTATATATATATATATATATATATATATATATATATATGTTACTTAGCGGTTCGGCAAAAGACCCCTATAGAATAAGTACCAAGTTTACAAACAATAAGTGCTGGGGTCGATTCGTTCGACTAAAGGCGGTGCTTCAGCGTGGTCACAGTCAAATGACTGAAACTAGTAAAAGAATAAAACAATATATATGTATTGGTAGATAGATAGATAGATAGATAGATAGATAGATAGATAAATTTTCGAATTAACTGCCTCTGTTGAAATTTCAGACACAATATAACTTGTTGAAGACTTAAATCGTGGTGGTGGTAATATAGAAATGGAAAGTTTTTGAGTTGTGCTTCGGGACTCGAGAACGGTATTTAATTTCAAAACATTACATTTTTTAAAATAAAGACATTTTCATGGACTAAAATTTTAAAAAGAATAGACAAAATTATGAAGACGATTTATTCCATGTTTTTCGTTTTCGACTTAAATACTTCTCGAGGCATAAGGATTTCTGGATACCGCATACACACATACTCCCTCGCGCACGCGCGCACGCAGACTTCTACATACATATATAAAGGTATAATATATGCGTATGTGCTTGTATGTTTATATGTGTGGTTGTGTGTGTGTGTGTGCGCGCGCAATGAACTCTTGGAAGCCAAATTATTAGAGAAAAACTGTGTCTACTTTAACCACCTGACTCGCATTAACTGATGGTAAGTTTTAAATTTTTTTATATATATACGATATTAGAAATATGTACATTGTATGCTGAATATAAATGTGATTTAAAAAAATATATTTTATAAATTTATTTAACAGCGTCACTTATAACCTATTTTCAAAAGTTAGTTTCACCAGACCATCAAAACATCTCGACGACCAACAGCCGAGGGAACAAAACGGTTTGTGTAAAGACTATGGTACAATAGATCACATATTTACTCTCTCTAAACGCAGCTTATAGAATGAGCGGACGAATACAAGCTTCTGTGTATCGCTTTTGTTGTTTACGAAAAGGCCTTCCTATAGCTTCGAGATGAAAGCAATATTGACATCTCTGGAAACACAAGGTATCGAGGCGCCATACTTGAAACTGTCCAGAGAAGGAAATGAAACAAAGAGATACCATATCTCCAGAGATCTTTACCGCATGTGTAGAACAGGTCATCAAGGACATTGCCTGGATAGGTGGCGTGAACATCAATGGTGAGCAACTAACATACCTCCAATTCACAGATGTACTAATCGCTGAAGTGACAGACCAGCTGCAGGCCATACTAACAAAGCCGGATACTCAGAGCTTAGCGGTCTAATGTACGCATGCGGTCGGAAGGCATAGCTCAAGGCCGAATAGAGGTGGGAAACGATGAAATCGATGAGGTAGAAGCTTACGTCTACTTAGGGCAGACAGTGAAACAACGCCGAGATATAGAAGTTGACATCTCAAAGAGATTAAGGGCAGGATGGAAGGCATATAGCTCAATAAAGGATGTACTCAAAACAAAGACAGACAATGCCGTAAGTGCCGGACTCTTCAATAACAGCGTCCTGCTTATGATCTTAGATGCAAGTGAGATGAAAATTACTACGAAGAAGATAGAACATCAATTGACTACAACGCAAAGGGCCAAGGAAAAGTTCACGCTAGGAATATCATTAAGAGAGCACATTCGAAATGAGATAATTCGAAAACAGAGCAGCGTGAACAATGTGATCATATTTTACCGAAAGCACAAGTTCCGTTTGGCCGGACGTATCGCAAGATTAACAGAAAAGTGGAGCCATGCAGTTTCCGAGTGATATCCAAGAGATCGGAAACACCAACTGGAAGGCCTCCACAATGATGCGAACACGACTTTGTTAAGTAATTTGGGTCAGAGTGGAAAAATGGCGCAATCAAGACAAATTTTGAAGCGCATAGAGACCAGTGGCGTTTAACAACATCTGATGTACTGGTTGATACTGTGATACTGTGATTTAGTATTACAATATGCAAAGGTTTAAAAAAAGTTAACACCGTATATTTTGAATTTTATTTACATGTTGTAGATAATAGCTAAACTTGATGAGGGGTTTGAGGGAGAGGTGATACTTTGTTATGTCTATATAAAGCTATGGTATTCTACGAGTTGTTGCCTCGTACACACAGAAAACTTAGCTAACGGAGTATGGAGTAAATCAACAGTATGTGGGAAATCAACATTATCGACAGGATTAGCAAATGCCGCAGGGTTGAAGTGAATTAGTTTAAAAAATTAGCCAGATTTTATTTGTTTAACTTGTTGATGTTTCTTCCATATAGAAAATTTCCTTAAGGCTTTAAGATAATTTTACTAGTGCTAAACTTCAGTTTCTGTCGACAAATCAATATATGAAATGACGCTATCACGATTATTGTAGAAAAACAAAATTTGTTCTTCTTGGTTAATGGTTCGCTATATCCATTCTTCTAGGTGATTCTGATGTTACTAATAAAAGAAATAGCGAGGATGACGTTTATATTTAAAAAATGTTTTATCCAAGTCTGTCACATTCTAGCTTGGTTTTAATGTCTTTTGTATCATCTGTTTTGCTTGTCCTCCGAGACATGTTTACAGACGTCTTATTTAGACGAGTAAACATTTTGCTATATAAGCATACGTGCTTGTTTGTGGCGTTTATATAACGTGACCGAAACAGTTCAAGCTGTGGAAGGTACCTGCTGAGATTCGTAGTACCATAGTAGTTGGTGCGCTGACACGTTCCGTATTGCTTTACTCCGTATGTGATTTGAAAGCTGCACAGATGAACGAGCAACGTAGTCTAATTCGGGAACTCCCGTTTCAT
This sequence comes from Octopus sinensis, assembly GCF_006345805.1. Lineage (NCBI taxonomy): Eukaryota > Metazoa > Mollusca > Cephalopoda > Octopoda > Octopodidae > Octopus > Octopus sinensis. The sequence continues at coordinate 46,853,381 of NC_043009.1, read as the reverse complement.
GAGTTTGAAATAGGCCATAATGTCGGGGACGCACCCAAAACATTTGTTTTGCGAAAGGTGAGGGCGTGGTTGATCACAGTATAGTAACCAAATGGTTCAAGAAATTTCGCTCGGGCTGCAAGAACCTCGACGACCAGGCAAGATCAGGTAGGCCTAAACCGTGGATTCCGAGGTTGTGCGCCAAGCCACAGAGGCAAATCCAGCGAGTAGCATTCGGAGAACATCTTACAATCTCGGCATTTCGTGGATGTAAGTCATTGTGCGGGAAAAATATCCGGCATTGGTTATCAGGAAGCGAACTCTTTTGCAGCAAGACAAAGAAGGAACTCATACCAGTAGAACGACGCAGAATAACTTCCTGTAACTTGAAGGAATCGAAATGACGTCAGACCTAGTATTTATTGCGGACGTAGCTCCCTTAGATTATTTCTTGTTCCCATCAATGGCTCACCTCCTGCGCTCACGAGCTTCATCAACCAAGAGGACGTGGAAACTTTAGTGAGGGCGTGGGATCAAGGAACAGGTAGAATGATGACTTCACAGGGTGCAACACGATAGCCTCTACTTTGAATGCTAGACTCTTTTCGTTGAAACATGACGAATAAAGCAAATAAATTACAAAAATATTGATTTCAAATTTTTGGCACAAGGCCAACAATTTCGCGGTTGGGGGTAAGTTGTTTACATCACCCCAGTGTTCAATTATTATTTATTTTATCGACTCCGAAATGATGAAATGCAAAGTCGACCTCGACGGAGTTGGAACCCAAAACGTAAAGACAGAAGAAATGCCGCTAAGCATTTTGCCTGGCGTGCTAACGGTTCTGCCAGCTCGCCGACTAAAGACTTTGACTGATCACATTGTTTAGTATAGTACATTATTTTCTCCTTATTTGTCTTTATTCTTCTATTATTTTACTTGTTTCAGTCATTTGATTGCGGCCATGCTGGAGCACCACCTTCAGTCGAGCAAATCGGTTCCAGGACTTATTCTTTGTAAGCCTACTACTTATTCTATCGGTCACTTTTGCCAAACCACTAAGTTACGGGGACATAAACACACCAGCATCGGTTGTCAAGCGATATTGGGGGGACAAACACAGACACACAAACACACACACAGCTGTAAGAAACCAAGCATCACCAGTGAGAGGAAGAATTGATGTTCCGTGTCTATAGGCTACCAGTTTTAGACACTGAACTCTGGTTGGAAACCAAGAAAAGTACGGTCCAGATCCTTCACTCACATTATGCCAAACCCATGGCCTCTAAATACCTTCTTCACAAGAATACATCTAATGCAGACAACGCCAAATTCAATGTTCTCATAGCAGACTTGGTGAGAGTAATGAGGAATGTGTCTCGCATGTGCGATCCTATGGAATTGGAAAGACGCATACAACACTTACTTTATCCACTGCATGCAGTTCTTTGGCTACAACCAAAGGAACAGGATTAGAGTGTACAAAGGAGTCAGGGTTAAGTACAAAACCATCATAGAGAGTGATGCAAGGGGATCTGCCCGCTGTACAGGAGTAGATCCTGGAACAGCGCAAAATGGTATGACAGCAAAAAGTCACAGAGTGTCATGTTTGTTGATGCTACCCCTCGCGGCGAAGTTGCATACCTTTTTAGAAAAACATTAGATAAGACCAATCTATGGATTAAAGTAATAGATAGGTCTGGTGCCCTCATAAAATCGCTGATCTGTAGAACTTATCCCTTTGATAGGTGCTCATGTAGGGAGAACAGTTGTATTGTATGTAGGATGAACCCGCAGGTTAACTGCAAGGTTAGGAATATAGTGTATAGCTTACGATGTACTGAGGGACGGTTCAGAAACATGACAACTACTCACATTAGAGAGACAACACGCAGCATAAGGGAACGTGTAGGTGAACACTGACAAGGGGGCAGAGAAGGACTCGTTAGTGCTCTACCAACATGCTCAAGCAGAACATAGAGACTCGGTTAATAGCATAGAAGTTAAGTTAACATAGATCTGACACGACACTTAGACAGATCACAGAGGATATACACATAACAATAGGCAGACCGAGCCTCAACAGGAGACACGAATGGAACAATAACACCCGCCACCACACCACTCAACATGACTACTAAAGACAAAAGGGAGGAAAAAACAGATACAAACAGTGTAATAGACACAATAGACAAATATGCACACACTATGATAAATATAATAAATAGAAATAGATAAAAAAAAACGTATAAATGGAAAGGATACAAATACAGGAAGCGAAACCATATACACACAAACACACATACAGTAACTTGACACACGGCCATAACAGTATCAAAAACACGACCAACAACAACAGCAACCGTGGTAGCAACAATGGCAATAACAATAACAATAGCAACAACAACAACAATGATGGTAACAGCTTGGGCGAACGCACAAATACAGAGAGATACAAGAACGGTACCAAAAGCCGGGTTCAAGGGCAGCAGTAACGGCAATGAGGGATGGTCATAGTGTTACTGAAAACAATGACACACATATACACATACACACACGCACACAAACACAGACGCAAGCACATGCGTATATAAGGATACGCACCATAGAATAACAGAATGGAATAATCGAAGCAAGGGCACACCCGAGGACTGAAAGTGTCGCTGAGGTGTGACGAAAGATTTCCGGATAATGGACATGAGTTAGAATAAGAACAGTAAAAAACGAGTGAAGAACGAATATACAGTGCGCGTGTTTATTTAGCAAAAAATGACCGTCCCGAAATACATCAATATTTTAATATATATATATCACGGTTAATTACGTTTTAATTTTCTACTTCATACACGCACACACACATTTGTCAACGTTACAGATTGTACATTTACACAAACAATTTTGACAATAACCAAACACAAATTTCTTCCTCTCTCTGTTTCATATATATAAATGCAACCCACCATGGGATACCATATATCCAATATACTGCTAGTGAGGTACCCAACAAAGTTAATACATAAATGTTAAGAATTGCGATACAATTAATTCATTTATTGTATTATATGGGCAAAGGTAAAATGTTTTACCACAAATTCATAATACAAAATAAGAAAATGGAGAAATACATCGAAATAAAATATCAATTACCAGATAATACTCAATCACATACTTTATTAAACCACTACATAAGAAACTATAAGGTTAAACATAATAATGCAGGGTAAAGCAGTGTACATGAAGAGTGTACATAAAATAGTAATGTTATACAATAAGTAGAATACGTATAATAGAACATAAATATAAGTACATAAGTCTATATTTATATCTATGTGTACTTATATTTATGTTTTATTATACGTATTCTACTTATTGTATAACATTACTATTTTATGTACACTCCTTCATGTACACTGCTTTACCCTGCATTATTATGTTTAACCTTATAGTTTCTTATGTAGTGGTTTAATAAAGTATGTGATTGAGTATTATCTGGTAATTGATATTTGATTTCGATGTATTTCTCCATTTTCTTATATTGTATATATATATATATATATATATGGAATTTCAACAGGTAGGATACATTTCAACAGGTAGCATACATTAATATAAATTTTCTTAGATATTTTAACAGAGCAAGAAGATGGAAGAGATTCATGTCGTCGTTATGGTAGCAAGAGTCGCTAAGTAAAAAGCAAACTACAATTTCTTAGAATAGCATGGAACATAGTGGGGTTGTAATACATTTCCAGTTACACACACACACAGACACACACAACACACACACACACACACAAACACACACATATATAAAGGGTAAAATTTATTAAAAGAAGTAATTTATCCCAGTGGCTTGCATGCGTAAAAAAATGTCAGTAGACATAAATATTTTTATAATATATATATGAGTGTATAAAATTTACAGACGGAAAGAAGACCACATGGTGGTCTTCTCTCCCTGTATAGATTCACCTTAACATTTCACTAAATTTAAAATACACTATTTGAGCGTCTTTTGGTACAGAATCGAATTTTTCGATCTTATGCGTGTGTATGTATGTGTGTGTGCCTCTTTATCTATCTATCTATCTATCTATCTATCTATCTATCTATCTATCTATCTATCTATCTATCTATCTATCTATCTATCTATCTATCTATCTATCTATCTATCTATCTATCAATCAATCTATCTACACGGGCGAAAATAAATTTAAGACCGATGATAGTTCTATTTCTTACAAAATATTTTGTTACTAACACCATACAAATTATTTTTATCGTTTACACCTTATGCAGAATTTATTTCTCTTTCGAATGATGCAGACAATAACAATGTTTATAAAACTTGAAGAATTCTAATGCTAAATTAATATAAATGTTTCAAATACTCCGAGCAAAATTAGTTTAAAACCATGTAATATGTATGCGAATTATTTTGCCAAAATGGGTGGTCACACAACTAGCCTAACTGCACTATATAGTGCTATAATTTAACGTTATTATACAATTTATAATGGAAAAGCAACGTAGCCTCAGTCCAGTCACGAGAGCAAACATCGTATTAATCCACCAGCAAAAAGTTTCCTTTTCGATCATCACCAAGCAACTAAAGTGCAGTAAAACGGCTTGCGTGCAAGCGTGGAAGTTATACTGGGAGACTGGTCAATATAGAGATCGGCAAAGGAATGGCGCCCCACCGACTTTCAGAAGGCAACCGAATGCTGACAGCCGTTAACATTTGTAAACAATTGTCCAATGAGAATGGTGTTATTTTTACACCACAAACCATCCGCAACCGTTTGAGAGAATTTGGACCACATGGACGAATCGCTAGAAAAATGTCAATAATATCCGAACGAAATCGACTCAAACGCCTTAATTTCGCAAAAGGTCATGCTCAATGGACTGCCAAAGATTGGTGCAGGGTCTTTTGGGGTGACGAGTCATGCTTCTGTATATTTGGATCAGATGGTAAACATACGTCAAACGTCGCCCAACAAAGGAATTCCATCCGAAATGCCTGAAAAAGACGGCGCAAGCGGGTGTGGGCGTGTGATGGTGTGGGCAGCAACTAGTAGCTTTGATGTTGGCCCTAAAGTTAAAGTTGATGGAAAACTAAATAGTGTAGGTTATATAAATCTACTGAAGGATAATGTTGTGCCATATTTGGCTCACCAAATGCCTCCAGGGGCTATTTATCAGCAGGACAATAGTCTTATGCACAAAGCCAAGAAGGTTACGGAATTTTTTGATCACCATGATATTGACGTAATTGAATGGCCTCCCCAGAGCTCGGACCTGAATCCGATCGAGAACTTGTGGAATTATTTTTCCATAAAAGTCCATGCTAAAAGACCATCTAATCTAAAACAATTATTCGATTATATCAATGAAATATGGCAAAACATTACATAGAATTTTGTAATCACTTAGAGAATTCAATGCCGAGGCGTTGTTCAGCCGTTATTAAGAATAAAGGCTACGGCACAAAGTACTAATATGTATTTCATTCTTTTTGCTCATTTTGCTACAATATTAAGCTTTAAATAAAATTATAATGACACGGTCTTAAACTAATTTTGCCGGTAAAATTGAAACGATTATATTAATGTAGCATTAGAATTTTTCAAGTTGTATAAAAATAGTCATTGTCTGCATCATTCGAAATAGAAATAAATTCTGCATAAGGTGTAAAAGATAAAAATAATTTGTATGGTGTTAGTAACAAAATATTTTGTAAGAAATAGAACTTTTATCATCGGTCTTAAATTTATTTTTGCCAGTGTATCTATCTATCTATCTATCTATCTATGCGTACGTGTATTTATATATATAAGAAAATATATAAGCCCCATATCATTCATTGAGTAGTTTCTTCTTCCACTTGTGTGTGTGTGTATGTATGTGTGTGTGTGTGTGTGTGTACACATTAGTGGCCAAAATTAGAAAAATAAAATAAAAATAAAATAAGATTTCTATTTCATTTTTTCGAATGGGATTTTTACTATATATCATTATTTACAATAAATTCTGTGGGAAGAGTTTAATAACTAAATAGAGAAAATATAATAGAGAAAATATTATAAAGAAAATGCTTATTTGAAAAATACAAGATCGACAAAATTAGAGAACGCATGACGTAAAATTCAAAAATCTGGCAACACTCCGACCGATGTAAACTACGTTGACCTAACTGCACGAAGGTTTATATTGAGCAGTAGTGAATTAACAACTATGGAAAGCCGACGTAAAGTTGATAAAAACCTCAGGAAGCGTGTGGTTATCTCTCTCTATATAAACGGCAGTTTGTCTGTGCGTGTTTCTGTGTGTCTGTTTGCTTGTACCCTCACCCTGACCACGGCTTTCAACTGATTCTGATGAAACTTGACACACACATAGCCCAATGTCATAATTCAAAACTAACGCAGCGAAAATTTTGAAAAGTTCCCCCAGTTCTGAAAAAAATCGATAAATTCGACATGGGGTCGAGAATCAGGAACACAAACCACAAACTGTGTAGGGGACGCAACTCCACCTTTTTTAACTATCAAAAAAAATTTACCATCATTTTTTTCCATTTTTTTGCTATTTTTTGGCTAACTCTCTAAAAATGCTTTATAGTTATTTCCCTTACAAACCTGAGCAACGCCGGGCGATACTGCTAGTAATGAATAAAGAAAGAATGGCAATTTATGCTACCGCCAGGGACATTAACAGTTCAAAGAGCGTTGTTTCAAAAATACTCAAGCTTTATGAGGAAATAACCTCATTTGCGTCATTAAAAAAGCGAGTTAGATCACGGAAAATAAGTGTTCTGCAAGACTATGAGATTCAGAGGTTGTTGTTAAGGCACAGTTTCGATATTGCTGCAGCAGTTTCTCACCAAGTATATCGTGATTACGGAATGAATGTGTCTCAGAAGATTGACTCGTCGCTTGAATGAAGTCGGACTTGATGCCCATTGCCCCACCATTAAACCTCTCATCAGTATGAAGAGCTGAAAAGCGAGGTTAGTCTTTGCCAGCGGGTTAGTCTTTGCTGGTGAAGTTAGTACTTTGGATGGACTACAACTGGTCGCTGGTGTTATTCAGTGACAAAGGCAAGTTGAATTTGATTGGTTCCGACACTAGACAATTCGCGAGAGGTCAAAAACGTTAAAGGTTGCTCCCTAAATGCGTGAAGAAATCTGTGAAGTTTGGAGGTGGGGTTTTAATGGCGTGGGGAATGATTTCTGCAGCAGGTGTTGGGCTTTTGATCCGGATCCATGGTAATCTTAATGCAGCCATATAAAAAAAACATCGTTCTGCAGAATGTTGTGCGAGTATGAAGTCATCTCCAATTCATCAGCTCAGGATAATAATAATATTGATGATGATGATGATGATGATAATAATAATAATAATAATAATAATAATAATAATAATAATAATAATAATAATAATAATAATAATGATAATAATTTCAACTAGCAATAACCACGCCTCGGATTTAATAATAATAATAATGATAATAATAATAATAATAATAATAATAATAATAATAATAATAATAATAATAATAATAAATAATGATGATGATGATGATGATTTCATTTATTTGCTACGAGGGTGAAGGGTGAGGGGACAATGCAAAGACAGATATATAAGCGTGGGGTTACATATAATAAGATGATTTTTAAAAAAAGCTAGGAAAGGAAAGAAAGAAATTAAATATACATGATATAAACTGAAAAAGAAGGGACATGTTCATAGCATATTTTTAAGGTAACAAGATAAGAAAAAGAAACAAAAGTGGCGGGGAGAATGGTAGAGATGTGGTCCTCCTGATGCAGTAAGGCCTCTAGGGATAATCGAAGAACCCCACCGGCCGAGATTTCCCTGAAACCCCAAGCGCCCATTCCGACTCACAGGTCTACACTTAGAGAGGTACCATCCACTCTTGCCATTTTTGAAACTTTCACTCACCTTTCAATAAGCTTACTCGAGGACAACACTCCCCTCTCAACTCACAGTTTCCTTTTCAAGTGAAACTTGAAGAAGTCAATGAGAGCCCTACCAAAGAGGAATGTATCTGTCTTCATGTCTTTCAGCCTTGTTCACCAAACAACCTCTTTCGCCACAGCCACCAGGCATAGGAAAACTGCCTTGCCTGCCCGATTGAAGGAGGATGGCAGTGTGATCATCTCTATAGACTCGGCTTACAACCAGATCCGTCTCACACGCGACAGCAGCTGTTCAACATAACCCCACAAGCCAGCAATGCCCAGTTACCGAACGAAGGCGTGCAGAAAGGTTTCGTCACTCTGCGTGCACCTCGGACAAACCCATCTAACAGCACATCCGTTCCTGTAGAGTTTATCTCGAACGAGTAGCTCCCCACTCCCCGCCGGTAACACTGCCAAACCATGGACATCTGGAAATTATCCATGATAGTTCCGGAACGGAAAGTCCTCCGGAACAGACTAGCCAGTTCGTTCCTGCTTTCAGCATGGCTTCCAAGGAACGATGATCGACCCTATAATTTCAGGTCCCTTGTGTTTATCTCACTTCAGTAGAGTTGTGCGATCCTAATTTATCCCTATGTTCAGTATATATAGTTCCAGCACACACACATACACACACACACTCACACACACATACACATTCGCATATATAATGCGTACATAAAGATATAAAATTTACAAAACTATACGTTGTTTGAAGTTTTGCCAATACGGAACACTTGCACTGGCAAAAGTGCTAGAGTTAAATCTGTTTCAAGATACGATTTGACATCAACAATATGGCAAAAGCAAATGGAGGAGAGTGAAAAAGAATTATGAATTATACAGAAGCTAATATTACACACACACACACACACACACATACATACACACACACACACACACACACACACACACACACACACACACACATGCACGCGCACGCACACACTAATATTTCAGCGTTTCTGGCGACGAAAGTTGACACATATGGTAAAATATAATTCTTTGTTTTGATTTTCGTTTTGATTTTCATGGATACCGATATGGATTTTTCTGGATATTTCAATGACCAACAGAGATAGGAAAATAGAAGCAGACATATTCTATAAACCTATGGACTCCAAACAAGACCTTCTACTCACATCATGCCACCCAAAACACACCAAACTGAATATTCCCTTTAACCTAGCAAAACGAATTTGCGCAATAGTGTCACACCCATTTAAGCGTGAACAAAGACAGAAAAAAACTTAAAAACATTCACATCCAAAGAGCATTCCCACCCAAAGAGCATTCCCACTAGGCCTAATTACCAATGGAATGGACAGAGCAAAACATTGATATTCAGTAACTAAGGCAAACGAAAATCAAAACAAAGAAAAATATTTTACCATGTGTCAACCTTCAACCCCAGAAACATTGAAATATTTGACCTCATCCACAAAAACCTCCCCATTCTACTTGAAGATGAAAAAATGAAAAAATTCTGGAAACATAACAAATCATCAAAAACAAAAGGCTGCCCAAAACACTCAACCGAATCATTATTGGAACGAAAACACAGAAACAAATCCCTCACCCAGCTGTGACAACATGTAGAAGAACAAATTGTGCCACCTGCTTATACCTAAAGGAAGGACAAACCTTTAAAGCAAAAGTAAACTTAATCTGTAACTCCAACAACTCAATCTGCGCAATGACATGCGGTGGATGCCAACAAAACTACATAGTAAAGACGAGTGCTTCATTATGCAAAAGAATGACGTTACACCACCAACAGATTCGAGACGAAAGCACGAAGAAGCTTCCAGTAGTCACATTGCAAACTGCGGGAACAACAGAGAATAAACAAGGAAAACAATTCAACAAATATAGACCAAACCTAAATATCGAAACACCCACCATTCATCAATAAATAAGGATCTGCCGTGCGCGCGCACACACACACATATACACACACAAAACATTCCCACAAAACCAAACACACACAACATAAACCAACACACTACAAATTAGAGAACATATTTCCCAAACCCCAAAAACCCCACATACATGTGCACACACATCACCACCAAAAAAGAAATAAACACACATACATACACATACACACACATACACCACTAAAACATATACACACACAGACAAAACAACACACACACTACAAAACCAAAAGCACACACTAATTTCTTTAACAAATTTAAACCACAACTAAATACCTAAACGCCTACTATCAATCAATGAAAAATCTGTCACACACTACATTAACACACTAAAAATCCTTCCTTCACATAAACAAAAACAGATACACATCCACAACAAACATATCCACCCCCGCCAAAAAATAAACCAAAACAACATACACAGACACACGCATACACACGCATTCACACAGGCGAAACAACACACAAATACACAAAGCAAAGCAAATTAATTCCTTCTAAATCTTTTGAATGACCATCCTTAACCGCTGACGATATTCTCCTAATAGAAAAAGGGAAAAAAGAGAAAATTATTTTGACAGTATATTCCAAATACGTACACACACACACACACACACACACACACACACACATACACACTCACACGCACGCACACACACATACACACACACACACACACACACACAAGCACACGGTCGGCAATATCCTGAATATAAAGATTTCTTTTCGATAAAATTCCAGAAACTTGAACTTTTGAACCTAACAAAAATATTAAACATTCTTTAAAATAGGAGAGTATTGTAGTTCGCTTGAAGCTTTGTGTATTGTTAGTAAAGAATAAAAAATTTTGAATGGTTCAACAATGCACTATAATAGAGACAATGGGCTATATACCTGTTGTAATTTAGTCATCCATAGTCTGATATGATATTTCGGAATAATATTCCTTCTTCGGATATTCTTAGATGGAGTCTATATCGGCTGCTATAATCGGTTTTCTAACGGCTTTTATTTTTTTATTTTTTGGAAGCGTCTCAGCAATAGTCTCACGACACTCTTTCCGGAATTCCTCATGAGAAGTGCGTGAGGTCGGCCATGTCTCAATCTCATATGTGCTGGTACATCCGTAGCGCTGCTTCTAAGTTAGGTATTATACGTGCAGCAAGGCGGCGAGCTGGCAGAAACGTTAGCACGCCGGGCGAAATGCTTAGCGGTATTTCGTCTGCCGTTACGTTGTGAGTTCAAATTCCGCCGAGGTCGACTTTGCCTTTCATCCTTTCGGGGTCGATAAATTAAGTACCAGTTAAGCACTGGGGTCGATATAATCGACATAATACCTATGTCTGTCCATGTTTGTCCCCTCTATGTTCAGCCCCTTGTGGGTAATAAAGAAATAGGTATTTCGTCTGCCGTTACGTTGTGAGTTCAAATTCCGCCGAGGTCGACTTTGCCTTTCATCCTTTCGGGGTCGATAAA
>NC_043009.1:46834495-46836995 GCF_006345805.1 Octopus sinensis | reverse complement strand
ATTCTAATTTGTTGATCCACATAATTGCTTCTATACCCTCTCAACTTGATCCCTCTTATAGCTTTTATTTACCTTGTGGGATGATTCGTTCTAAAGACATCAGAGTCTAAGTTTGAATATTCTGAGCACTACTCAATGTCTTCTTTACGGAGACATCTGGATCTCATCTGTGAACTATGTATATATATATATATATATATATATATCACGTGATCACGTGACCGACCAGACCATCAGATGTTGTTATACATCGCTGGTCACAAGGCGTTCGCATTGTTTTTAGCCTTCGAATGACGCCACCCCGCTGGCTAAGCGAGCTGGCCAACAGAAGAAAGAGTGGTGAAAGAGTACAGCAGGGATCACCACCCCCTGCCGGAGCATCGTGGAGCTTTTAGGTGTTTTCGCTCAATAAACTCACAACACCCGGTCTGGGAATCGAAACCGCGATCCTGCGACCGCGAGTCCGCTGCCCTAACCACTGGGCCATTGCGCCTTCACACACACACACACACACACACACAGATATATATATATATATATATATATATATATATATATACTTTATTTTAAGCAGCAGAAAATTCAACAAAATCTGTTACTCTGAGTTTCTCGTTGCCGTTCATCAGACAGTTTTTGCTAGCAAAAACTGTCTGATGAACGGCAACGAGAAACTCAGAGTAACAGATTTTTGTTGAATTTTCTGCTGCTTAAAATAAAGCATATTACTCTACCACTGGTATTTGAGTACTCTTTTTTCCACCTTGTTTCACATTTATGTGTTTACTCCGGTATATATATATATATACATATATGTATGTATAGTATATGTGTGTAAGTGTGTGTGTGTGCATTTGTGTGAGCATGTGAGTGTGTGTATATGTGCTTGTGTATATAAGTGTGTGTGTCTATCTATATATATGTCTATACGTATATATATGTATGTGTATACACACACTCACACACACACACATACACACATATGTCGATTAAAATAAGGAAACTATGCTTTCCTTTCTCCATTCTTGACTCTCTCTGACGGTTGCGACTTCTGGCAGTTGCTTTACCAACTTTTGTATAGAGTTTAATATCACTTCCATTGAAATTTTGTCGAGGTCGACTTTGCCTTCTATCTTTTGGGCGTTGCTAAAATAAGTACCATTCGATGCAATTCACATAGCCCTCCCCTGAAATTGCTGGCCTTGTGCCAAAATTGGAAATCAATAATAATATTTCCAATTCGTTTCTCAGAGCTTGATTTTATTTGGTCGGGTCACTTCTGTAAGAGAGCCTGTGAGATCCTTGGACAATCACACATACATACACACACATGTCGATTAAAAGAAGGGAACTATGCCTTCGCTTCTCCATTCTTGATTCTTTCTGACGGTTGTGACTTCTGACGAAGTTTTAATCAACATATGTATGTTTGCGTGTGTGAGTGTGTGAGTGTGCGCGTGTGTATGTTTGTGTGTGTGGTGTGTGTGTGTGTGTGTGTGTGTGTGTCCAAACATCTCACACGCTCTCTATCCACGATCCTTAACACCTGAGTACTAGCTAGCCGCAACTGAGTAGTTTTCTGAGCATTCTCTACCCTCATGTCAATCCCAATTTCTGTAACAGTTTTCTCAAATCTGGCTATTAATGCTCCCATTGTCCCTATAACTACGGAGATGGCAATTGCTTTCTTCATTGTCCACATTCGTACAATCTCATGTTTTTGTGTTCTACAATTTTCGGTCAGTTTTAGCACTTTGTCATCCAGTAGCACATCTTTAGGTAGAGCAATGTCAATGGTATTCGTTTCCTTCGTCATTTTATCAACTATCATTACTATTATTATTGAGTGAGAGAGCAGTGCATGCCATCAAAGTAACACTGGAGTAAAATATACGAAGCCCAGTATACCCATCATGACTACCCGTCTGATAAGAGTACACCAGGCACATGCATCACAACCATATGTGCGCGACATGGTGATCTCATATCAAGATAAACAGCGCATGACCTTGCAGTTTAGAATTTTGTTCTGGTCGAGTAGCCCATCCCGCTCAAAAGGTCCCTGAATAAGGATTGCTTAAGGATGTTGAACGAAACACCCATGTTTCCAAAGATGAATTATCCAAACCTCTAAGAATTCTTTTCAACACATGGATATGATGCTCCCCCACTACTTCTGCTCGTGATCAGAGATGCACATATCGTCAGCCACTAAGGGACATGCTCAACTGGTTATGGTCAAACAACTGACAAGCAAATATGTGGTATTGAGCAGAATATTTATTATTATTATTGTTGTTGTTATCGTCGTCGTTGAGATGGGATTCTGAACGTGACTTGAACACGGAATGGACAGAAACAGAACACGTATATACATTTGTGCCACGCTCTAACAATTCCTCCAGTCTGATACTCTGACCTGTCTTTTTACAATTTTTGAACAACCCTTAAAACATGATAGGGAATTTTGTCGGAGGGCTGGTATTAATGCCACGATGTGTAC
>NC_043009.1:46814495-46826995 GCF_006345805.1 Octopus sinensis | reverse complement strand
TGCCAGCTAGCCGTCTTTAGAATCAACTACAGAAATATAGAACCTACAAACTGTTAGGCTGACCTGAAGCAGAACTGGTATAGAGATAAGATCACGAATGATCACTGATGAGATCAATGATATGAGCACAACAGACGACGAAAGGAATTTGACAAATTTAACTGATTGATTAAACGAACGATTAATCGAACAATCAATTATTCAATTTTTTTTTATATAGTTATCCAATTCACAAGTAAATAATAAGAAGTGAAAGTGAACCTGTGCATGTATTTATTATTGGCATGATGACCCTCAAGAGATATAACAAAATATAAATATGCTTCAGAGTAAAGTGTTTCACGCATGAACGCACACAAACACAAACCCAAACACATACATACACACATACACACATACACACACGCATACACACACACGTATGAATGCATGTATCGATGTCTGTATGTATATATACGTATGTATGTCTTTGTATATTTATGCATGTATGCCAATGTGAATGACGTATATGTCTGTGTATGTCTGTGCTTGTATGTCTACAGTTAATGCATAAAAGCAACGAACATTAATCAATCAAATGAGCGGTCGCATGGGTAGATTTTCAATCACATATTAACATTCTATTAGTAGTGACCCCAAATATTTGCCGACAGCCGATTGTTATAACTGTTAGATACTATGATTTGCATGTGTATCAATTAATTCTGAAGTAGTCTGGATTACGGAAATATATTTAGGTATAACTTTCTAATCTCAGTAATTGAACTCAAAATTGTAGAGAGGCACTCAGTAGATTTGATCATCCATCCACTTGTGATTCTAATTGAGAAAATTCAATCAATTGAATCACTTGCACTGGTATAATATTGCTTTCAACTGAACAATCACAAATTTTATTGTAAAGTACGTATGGTCAATGGAGGAGCCTTGTGGGAATAACTGTCATACTGCAACTTCATAAAAGGAGACACGCATTGGATAATGTAATTTTAGTTCAAAATTTCTAAAGATAGAGGCGGTGAGCAGGCAGAATCGTTAGTACGCCGGGCGAAATGCTTAGCCACAAAGGTTCAAAATTCACCAAGGTCGACTTTGCCCTTCGTCTTTTCGGGATCGATAAATTAAGTACCTGTCGAACACGGAGTCGATGTTGTAATCGAATAATCTCCTCCTCCGAAATTGCGGGCCTTGTGCCAAAATTTGAAATCAATATTTCTAAGGATGAAAAAAAGAGTTGGTCACGACTGGTATGCCTTACATTATGATGCTGACTATCGAGCTTGAAGAAGGGCTGGGCAACAATAACAATAACTACAACAAATAGTAAAAATGTTATCGTCACCATATGCAAACATGACCTCATATTTGAATTTTTATCAAAAAATGTAGAAGTGAAAATTTACTGATATTAGTGACTTATAGTGGTTTTCCACTTCGGCATCTGAAACTCAGTTTTATCTTGACTATTGTATAATGGTAACATAAAAATGTGACCTCGTGTGTACCGTTGGCGATTTTTTTTTCCTCTGTCTTCCCTTCTCTGGATCTTTCCTTCTCCTATGTTTCCGACGAAGAGCTCCGCTCGAAACGTTAAACCCTCCTTCTTTCCTGAGCATCCAATAATACTATATTTGTTCCACGTCCTCGCGTTGTTGTGTTTTTTTGTGCTTTCTTGTTTGGATTAACTATATATATATATATATATATATATATATATATGTTGAGGATGAAAAAATTGATAAAATCGACTCTTTACTCTGTTGATACTGCCTCTAATTGATCTCTGAAAGATGAACGTCAAAGAATACTTTAGTGGAAATAATGCTAATGATATCACTTCTAATATAGCAACAAGACCGAGAAGTTTGGGAGAACTATTACCCGATCAAATACTCTAGTATTTTACTAGTAATTTCTTTCGTCGAACTTCGAAGGATATCAGGTAAATTCAATTTCATTAGGATGTAAACACCAAGCATAGAAGTCCGTCACTAAATAGGTTCTAACGATTCTTGCTAATCCAGTTGTCATTCAGCCAGTTAATCAGTCGGTCAGAGACTCTCTAGAGTGTCGGAGAAAATGCTTTGACATTTTTAGCTACGGCCTTAATGGTCTGACTTCAAAACCCGTTGAGTTTACATTTGCCTTTCATTTTACTATGATCGCTTAAAGAAAGTAGTATTTAAGTACAGGAATTTTGATTGCTTTTATACACCTTCAAATTTGAGGTCTTATGCAAATGCTACAAACCGGTATTTTATTATAGAAGGTAGGTGTTACACACGGAGGAGCATGAAACATCGTGTTTTGATATGCATCGAGGAGAACATAACAACGTGTCTTGTTATACTTGATTATGTCTTTTTTGATTCTGTATTGAAATCCAGCTCGTGTCAACCTTTCTTTTCACTATTCGAGCTATCAAAATAAGTGTCTATTAATCAATTATTCCTCCAATAAGAACTGATTCCTTGTATCCATGTTAAAAATCAATATTTCTTTATAGATTGCTTGACAACATTCCTGACCACAGTTCCGTTCCTCTTGAACAAGCGTCCGAATACAACTAAAGTTGATTTTAGCCTTCTATTGATATAGCATTTGACTGGATCGCATTATGTAAACCCTAGAGGATGTATTGAGATGCATAAATCTGGATTTGTATTTACGTGTTAAATCTCTTGGTTATTAATATTTCAAGAGATTTGATGATAAGATATGAAATTTAACTCCTCCGTCTATAAGACACTGGGTGGAGGGTGTGGACCAACTGGAAGAATCATTAGAGCGTCGGATAAATTGTCTTGCAGTATTCGTTCTCACTCCCTGCATTGTGAGTTCAAATACTGCAGAGGCTAACTTTGTCTTTTATCTGTTAGGGGTCGACAAATTATTTACTATTGGGTCCAATCTGCATTTCCTTTCTCTCTGGAAGCAATCGCCTCTGGTTAAATCTGGAGAAGTAAGGGTGCTCCAGACAGGCCGTAAAATAAGACGGTACCTCTACGACTCTTGCAGAAGTAGAGGACCCCAGGCAAGGCAACGCTATAATACATTAGCTATTATAATTCCGAATCTCTTTACCGTTTATATCAAAACGCATAGTCAGTGTCGATAGAATTTGATTGATTCAACATTTTATAACTTCTAAAGATTTAATGATGTTAAATCACTAAACTCTGGATGAGTTCATGCGCGAGTGGGGGGTTCTTTTGTGACTAGTGATTCCGGCTTCGATATCATTGCCGTTTGGAAAATGTATTCTATCATACAGTCAGCGTAACCAGCTTTTGGAGAATGGAGTTTAAGTGATAGAAACTATGCGGAAGTCGTTCGGTCCTTCATATGCACGTGCTCTCTCTCTCTCTCTCTCTCTCTCTCTCTCTCTCTCACACACACTCACACATAAACACACACATACACACACACATATATGCAGGTATATGTATGCATGTATCTATATATGCATTAGTATCTTTCACTGAGTAAAACGGCATTTTTGGCTGCCATATTTAGCAGATCGGAAGACTGCATAAAGCGTGTGCAAATCCTAAGTTATTAATTATGATGATGAAGATGGCGGTGGTGGTGGTGATGGTGGTGATAAGGCTGTAATTGAGGAAGAATTATATTTTCATTCTATCGGCTTCTCTTTACGTCGTTGTCTGTACCGTCTCATTCTGTCTCTTGTTGGCTTACATCATCTGCCATCCATATTTTATAAGCAAATATAAATGTTTAAGCAAGTGAACAATAAATAGTTGCACTTATGCGCATGCGTTAAGTGATAGGCGATATTAAAAAATTAGTTCAATAGTTAAAAAGTACACACTTCACTATCAACTCACCACCGCCACCTTCACTCCATCATCATCATTACCACGTCCTTATTAGTTTTCTCTTTCTTTTCACTTCTCACTTCCACTAACCACCTGCCAGGGCAATGCATCGTCTGGCTCGCTGTCTTTCGCCTTATCTACTTCTCAATCTTAATATAACTGCCTCCCTCTCTGTCTATCTTCCTATCTTTAATCTCGCCACCAGAACATCACTTCCTGCTACACATTGTATTTTTAACTCTCTTTCTATATATATTTCTCTTCAACAAACTTTTAACCACGTAGTAACTATTACTTACCCCTACCGCACGTCGTTAATACTTTTTCCTCGCACTTCTCTTCTCCCTTCAACTAATCACGTGACAGCATAATGCATTCGGACTTAGCGTATTAATATATAGACTAGCTGGACCCGTGAAAAATTCACGGAAAATATAAAAAACGTAAGTATCTGTAAACTATGTGCTGGTGCCATGAGAAATGTTTCTATATTGTGACAGGCGGCGAGCTGGCAGAAACGTTAGCGCGCCGGGCGAAATGCTTAGCGGTATTTCGTCTGTCGTTACGTTCTGAGTTCAAATTCCGCCGAGGTCGACTTTGCCTTTCATCCTCTCGGGGTCGATAAATAAAGTACCAGTTTCGCACTGGGTCGATGTAATCGACTTAATCCCTTTGTCTGTCCTTGTTTGTCCCCTCTATGTTTAGCCCCTTGTGGGTAGTAAAGAAATATATATTGTGACAGGCGGCGAGCTGGCAGAATCGATAGCACGCCAGGCAAAATGCTTAGCGGTATTTCGTCTGCGTTACGTTGTGAGTTCAAATTCCGCCGAGGTCGACTTTGCCTTTCATCCTTTCGGGGTCGATAAATTAAGTACCAGTTACGCACTGGGGTCGATGTAATCGACTTAATACCTATGTCTGTCCTTGTTTGTCCCCTCTGTGTTTAGCCCCTTGTGGGTAATAAAGAAATAGGTATTTCATCTGTCTTTACGTTCTGAGTTCAAATTCTGCCGAGGTTGACTTTGCCTTTCATCATATCGGGGTCGATAAATTAAGTACCAGTTGCATACTGGGATCGATCTAATCGACTGGCCCCATCCCCTCAAAATTTCAGGACTTGTGCCTATATTAGAAAAGTATACCTATTTCTTTATTGCCCACAGGAGGCTAAACATAGAGGGGACAAACAAGGACAAAGGGATTAAGTCGATTACACCGATCCCAGTGCGTAACTAGTACTTATGTAATCGATGGAATTTGAACTCAGAACGTAACGGCAGACGAAATACTGCTGAGCATTTCGCCCGGCGTGCTAACGATTCTGCCAGCTTGCCGCCAGAAAAGTATGTTGCGACAGTTACAGAATATAGAAAGTGTAAAACCAATAATTATGTAATCCACCTAAAATATCCGTTAACAATCGTAAACAGAACTGCTTTGCCTTAAAATACATCCTACATATTCAGAGAACCCTCCTGGTTTAGGAGTAGGAAACGTTTTTCTCGTATTCTTTTATTCTTTTATTTGTTTCAGTCATTTGATTGGTGGCCATGTTAGAGCACCATCCTTTAGTCGAAGAAATTGACCCCTGGACATATTCCCCGTAAGCCTGGTGCTTATTCTATCAGTCTCTTCAGCTGAACAGCTAAGTTAATGGACGGAAACACACCACCATCGGTTGTCAAGCAATGGTGGTGGTGGTAGTGGTGGTAGTGGTGTATGTATGTGTGTGTGTTAGGATTTTAATAGCCAGGGGTCAATTTTAGTTCAATCGTAGAAAGGCATTCAAATACCTATCAGCCACTCCATCTCACTCTCTTTTTCTCTCTCACATCCTCTCTCCCTTGTTCGACACGAGCGTCAAAATTTCTCTTTAAGATCGTTGTTCCTTCGGTGGCCAAGTAGGCAAGGATGTTAAGAAGTAGTAATACAACTCATAAATAGTGGTTTCAAATCTCAGTCAGAAATTACAAGAGATAAAGCTAAAAAATTTTATGTAAGCAACAAAATTTCTTTCAACAATTTTTTCTCTTAAGCGTGACACATGCGTCAGGTGCGTACAAAAAACAAATTTCACTCATTTCATCAAGCCTAATGATGCTAACTTGACAGCTGTTTTTCACACGGTTCAAATCTCTGAACAGTTTCTGTGATTTATCATTTTTGACAAACGGTCAAATGACAACAGTATATAGATACTTCTTATAAGAAGAATATTTGCAGACATTAACCCTCCTGAGACATGTCTCAGACAGAAAGTAAGGTTGAAATGTCCCTTTAGTGACCTGTTTCTGGTAAGTACCCTCTATATAACAAAGCTTCTAACACGAGAGGCTGTTGAAAATTTGCTGGCGCTAAGGGTATCGCGAAAGGCCTGGTTGGAGGTTCAACTTGCCGAGTTCTTTTACAGTGCTTACAAAACTTAAGGGCTGCTGCAATAGGTGTGTAAATCTGAGAGGAGAATGTGTTGAATAAAATCATAAGTAACTGATCCTCTTGTATTTTTTACAGGAACTTTTCAGCACCAACGCATTGTATATGCAAAATAATTAGGGTAGATAAAAGATTCGTTCAACTAGAGTTTCCAGAAGCTGTTATTAATTATGACAACAAACTATGGACGGGATCAGATAAAACGAATTCCTTCGCTATACCAATAGGTTAGAGCTCAGGTCACGGATATCGTAGGAATTTACAACTTATTCCACATCAAATCCTCATTCCAACAAATAGTGTGTGAGTGGGGGGGGGGGCGTCTATATGATGCCTTATTCATAATAGATAATTGTACTAAGGTAGAAATAGAGAAATAGAGAGTTATAAAATAAAAAAACTACACAGATTATTAAAAAAATTCGGCTTATCTATAACCATACATGCCCCTTGCTACAATGAAGCACTAGATAGGTTTGGGCATAAGGAAAAGAATCAAATTAACACCTGGCGAACCGCTAAATAAAAGTAATACTCACACACCTAAAGTAGAAAATACACGTAATATGAAAAGCAATAACAAACCCATAATAGAGATACACAAACCCAAGAGAGAAGGGAAAAGTAGGGAAAAAACCAAAACCAAAAAGAATAACAATAATAGCAACAATGACGCATAAAATAACAACAACACATAAAATATGTTAAAAGAACCAAACAAAAAGTACAAAAATTCCGAGGTTTTATGGTACAACCCAATTTTCGGATTGCAAATATCATCGAAAATGGGTAAGGAATTGCTTGCTGCATTAAAATAGGTGCTTCCATAAATATCATCGTATCTTCAGGAAGCACACAGTGGAAGTATCGTACGCCACATCCAAGAACATGGAGTACCACGTAATATGAAAAGCAATAACAAACACATAATAGAGATACACAAACCCAAGAGAGAAGGGGAAAGTAGGGAAAAAACCAAAACCAAAAAGAATAACAATAATAGCAACAATGACGCATAAAATAACAACAACACATAAAATGTTAAAAGAACCAAACAAAAAGTACAAAAATTCCGAGCTTTTATGGTACAATCCAATTTTCGGATTGCAAATATCATCGAAAATGGGTAAGGAATTGCTTGCTGCATTAAAATAGGTGCTTCCATAAATATCATCGTATCTTCAGGAAGCACACAGTGGAAGTATCGTACGCCATATCCAACAACATGGAGTACCACATACACAAATACAATAGTACAACGAGCACAAGCACGGAAGAAACAGAACAAAACAACTCAGGGTATAGGAACAATAACAAAAATAAAAACAATAGGGATCACAACAACAAAAATAGCGACCTCGGCAGTTGTAATAGGAACCAAACAAAAAATGGGGTGGAATAAACAACAAAACGGGCAATAAACGTCAAGAACACTCCAAACACTAAATCAACTGGAACATTACGAAAACAAAATTAAAATGGAATGATGATACCGAAATAACACACGCGTGTTCCATTGGTGAAAGAAGAAGAGCAAACTAAATTGTACTCTAATCTTTTACCACGCCCGTCGCTTTGAAACCGCGACCTGTTCACTGACAAAACTTCGTGCTGCATCACTTTTGTGAAGTTTTTCCGGTGAATAGGTCGCAGTTTCAAAGCGACGAAAATTTAAATGTTGAAGTGAAACAAATTGTTTTTCTGTGTTCTTGAATAGCTTACAAACATATTCCACGCTGCAATTGATTTGTTTCAGTACACGATTTTAGATCAAGTCGCTTGCTATGCAAGTACATCTCCGTAATTTTTAAAAATCACTGTGGATAAATGCCAGCAATGATCTTCTCAGGCTCTCCAATATTTTAATTTCTAAACAGAAACAATCCGGGCAGAGAGTGGGGTTGCAAAAAAATTCATATTTTCTCAAATTTTCTTTTTTATAGCACATAAATGTATTTATGGAGAAAAAAATCTTGGGAAACATCAATACATGCGAGAGTGATAAAGAAACGAAGAGCGTTGTCTTTAGATGTGCTAGAAACAACATCCACATTGTCCTTAAGTCATTCACTTTCCCTCTGAAAATATTAACAAGTTAAATTTTTTTTCCCAAAAATGTTCTTCTAATGGTTTTGAAGTGAAGAAAAAATATCAACAAAAATAGATCCGGAGTGGGATGATGAGAGGGTGTAAAAAATGTTCTCAAGATTTTTTTTCATACGAAGGTTTCCTCCCCGCACCAACACCATCATTTCGAAGGCTGTGGTTTGAAAAAATGGGGAAAATCCCCGAAAAAGTTACCCTTTAAATTTCTTTAAAATCGTACTCTATACCGTTTGAAAGGGATTTGTGTAAAGTTTCATTAAAAGATACCCATTTTTGTGAAAGTATGCGGAAAAAAATTCAAATCATGTGAATATTCCAAAATTCCTCTCTCCACTTCCTCTAGAGATGTTCTTTCTTATAACTCCTTATATACACTGAAGCCACAACATCTAAGCGGTATTTGTAGAAACTTTTGTTTAAAAAGAATTCATTTTCCTGGATGTTATGAGGCAACAAAGTCAGAATGATATACATCTGTAGGAAAACTCTTTCATTTATACGATTTTTTCATTTCACGTGTGTTTCATTCATTGTTTGCAATGTTCTTTCTCTCTCTCACTCTCTCACACACACAGACACACACACAGACACACACACAAACACACACATACACACGCACACTCACATACTCACACTGCAAAGCTTACAAATGAGCTGCTGAATTGTAATCTCTATTTTGCTTTGAGAGGAAAGTAAAACTTGACAAATTACTTCTCCCTCTGTAGTTGGACTACCGTTATGTTTATTTAAAAGAGAGTGATTATGACTGATAAAATAATGAAAGCAATATTTACTAAGCAAATGCACAGTATCATACAAAGAAATAATTAGACGTAAAATATTATAAAAATTATTAGAATTGGGAATCAAATGTGAAAATATTATCAAGTGGCTATCAGAAAACCGCCCGGAGAAAACCGACTATTCCCCTCCTACAAATTTCAGGCCTGTAATTTAGAGGAGGGGGATAGTCGATTATAGCGATGCTAGTACTCAACTGGTACTTAATTTATCGATCCCGAAAGGATGAAAGTCAAAGTCGACCTCAGTGGAATTTGAACTCAGAACGTAAAGAGCGACGAAGTACTGATAAGCATATCGCCTGCCGTGTTAACGATTCTGCCAGATCACTGCTTTCCAACCCTCCCTTTACTAACACACAAATAATATTACAACCGCATAGATATCATATATGTGTATTTGAGTGTGAATATGTGTATGTATGTATCTATGTATAATTGTGTATATGTAGATATATATGTTTGGGAGCATATGCAAACGCGCACATATGAGTATAAGTATTCATATGTATGTATGTATGCATATATGTCTGTGTGTATATGTCTATGTGTATGTTTGTATATATATATATATATATGTGTGTGTGTGTGTGTGTGTGTGTGTGTGTGTGTGAATTTATGTGTGTGTACCCACAAGTGGGCGCATGTGTGCATGTATTTACGTCAGTCGTACGTTCATGCTTGTGTCTGTATATGAACTACAACGTGTATATATGCGTATGTATGGATAGTGTATATGCGCGCAAGTGTGCGTGTTACTATGTATCTATGTGTGCGTGTGTGCGTGTTTTCTAAATGTGTGCATGCGTGTATGTGAATGTCTGTGTGTATATACATATATGTATATATATACATATACATATATATATACATGCACATATATACATATATATATATATATATAAAAGTGTATAAAATATTTTTATACACAGTAGGCCATTGACAATGTTCCTTAAAACTATGTTATGTCTTATGACTTTTATTTATGCTTGCTAACCACTGGTAATAAATTATTTTAATTTATTTCCCTCATAAAACTGAAATACATAAAACTGTATACATAAAACTGTATACATAAAACTGAAATACACATTAAGCAAACACATGCAAATATATTAATATAACAAATTTCAAAAAATAATAAAAACATACAATCACTGAAGAGATAAAAGAAACAGTAAGATGATGCATGTTGATTTTATTAGGTATTTCTGTTTATTTAGAAACCTACAATGAACAGGTGATGTCACGGATGCTAAACTATAAATTTCACTGGGTACAACATTAAAGTTGACACCACTCCACTAAACACAGAAACTTTCTGTCTCGCTATTGGATACAAATACACAATTTTTCAAATTTTTAAATCTCTGTAACTTTTTCCTCCATTTTTTTTTTCTCCACAACATCATACCCTCATAGTAATGAGATTGGAAGGCTACATTATTATAGCCGATTTTCAGATTTTTAAAACTTCCTTTTAAAAATGCATATTTTGCGAATGAAAAAATCTACATTCTATATATGTGTGTGTGTGTGCGTGTGTGTATGTGTGTGTGTGTGTGTGTGCGTGCGCGCGCGTGTGCATGTGCGTATGCATGTGCGTATGCATGTGTTTTGTGCTTGTGTTTCACCACAGCACTTCTGTCAATAGGTGTCGGTTTGTTTAATTCCCCGTGATTTAGCGATCCCGTAAAAAAGAGACCAATAGAATAAATACCAGACTTCAGCAAGAATGCCGTAAATATTGAAGAGGAGACTATAAAGCGCCAATGGAACAACAGGCTCCAGAATGGTGTAAAATGAATTTCTCAATGTTAATATGATTTTACACTTGGTTAGCTAAACAAATTTCTGATCTATCCTTTTTTACAGGTGTAGTGCATCTATGATTACATTATCAATTACGCTCCATATATTTTCAAACTGTCGCGATTATGTTGATGCGGGTTTGGCTGACATTTTAGCAGGTCAAACGACCACATAATTGCCTCCTCGTTGGTTCACATTTTATGGGGTTTAGGAAGATTGGAATGGTGTAGGACCTTTGGTTCTGTTAGATCTCACTTAAGTTTTAGTATTTATCTGACAAATGGAAGAGCTAAAGTATTGTTAAGTCTGACCAATGATTTAAGAACAAGTGTTTGCGTATGAGTAAATGTGTGTGTGTGTGTGTGTTTGTGTGTGTGTTGGAGCGTGTATTTGTGTAAAGAGAGAAAGAATATTGAGAATGTAAAGGAAAACTAAGTTGGGAGGAAGAATAAAAGATATGTAGATATGGCCGCAGTCTAATGACTGAAACAAGTAAAAGATAAAAAGATAAAGATAAAGATATATAGATAGATACTCTTTTATTCTTTTGTTTTTTCCAGTCATTTGACTGCTCTCATGCCAGAGCACCGACATAGACAGAGAAATATAAGCTTTTACATTTAAATATTCTTATTTTGCGAAACTAAGTCTTATGTTAGGTAATTATGTCTGAAGACTCGATTGCGCTGAGACAGATTTAGAAATAATTAACTCACTTTTCGGAAATAATTTCAATGATTAATTAATAAGTAGTTAAACAATCATTTCTGAAAAATTTCACATCGATAAATGATGCTAATACACAAACACACACACACACACACACACACACACACACACATACATATATATATATATATTTATATATACACTAGCAATGCATTTCAGCTTTGCCCAGGTATTATGACCTACAAGCACATTGTATTATTTACTCCTTTCTTATGAGCAGAATCAGCACAGCTGATATATAGTTAATGGAATAATGGAAATTATTTTGTGTTTAATAGTGAAAGGGGAGGGTACAATTTGCATGGGTTTGCATGAAAGTGATTTCTGTTCCAAAGATAAGATCAGAAACTATGTATTGATTCATTATATAAAAGTGGGTTAATACGAATCTGGGAAATATATATATATATATATATATATATAGAGAGAGAGAGAGAGAGAGAGAGAGTTTAATTTTTCTTAAAGAAACACTCAATGCCCCTTCCCCCACCTCACACACCCATCAGTACCAGCTTTCAAAAAGCTAAAATCTCCCAATCTTGCACTTTTGTCTGATGTTTCCCGCATGCGTAGAATTCTACTGAAAAAGTAGACTTAAAACGTACCAGACCACTATCTGAAAACCCGACATGCTAGAAACACCAGGTAACGACATTATTTCTGAAGAAACTTCCCTGCCTTCCAAAATGCTAAAAGTGAAACATTGGAAATGTGTAGATTTTTGAAAGTGGTGAGGTGATGGGTAAAATTCTAAAAGATTTATACTCTCTGTTTTTTCTCC
>NC_043009.1:46744495-46809495 GCF_006345805.1 Octopus sinensis | reverse complement strand
CATCACGGTAATCCAACAACAGAGGGAGAAGCAATTTGCCAAGTTTTACCTTCCTCTCACAACAACATAGAAATTACAATTCAGCAGCCCATCTGTAAGCTTTGCCGTGTATGTGTGAGAGAGAGAGAGACAGAGAGGGAGGGAAGACAACATTGGAAACAATGAATGAAACAAACGTGAAATGAAAACATCGTATAAATATAAGGGTGTTCCACAGATGTATAGGCATCCGACTTTGTTGCCTCATAACATCCAGAGAAATGGATTCCTTTTAATAACATTTTTCTACAAATACCGCTTAGATATTGTGGCTTCAGGGTATATAGGAATATATGGGAAAGAAATTTTCCGAGGGGGTGGAAAGAGGAGTTTTGGAAAATTCACACGATTTGACTTTTTTCCAGCATAACTTTCAGGTAAATGGGTATCTTATAATGAAAATTCATACAAATTGCTTTGAAACTACGATTTTAAAGAAAGTTTTGGGGAAATTTGGGTTGGGGGATTTTTAAACCACAGCCTTCGAAATTATGGGGATGGGGGGAACCTTTGTATAAATAAAGTTTTGAAAACAATTTTGTTTTTGCACCCCGCTCATCATTCCAATCCGACCTATTTTGGCCAATTTTTTTTCTGCCCTTCAAAACCATGGGAAGAACATATTCAGTAAATTGTTTCAAAAATATGTCAATATTTTCAGAGGAAAAAATGAGTGATTTAAGGACGATTTGGCTGTTGTTTCTAGCAACACTCCTCGTTTCTTTATTACTCTCGCATGTATTGATGTTTTCTAAGATTTTTTCTCTATAAATACATTTATATGCTATAAAAAAGAAAATTTGAGAAAATGTGAATTTTTTGCAACCCCACTCCCTGCCCCGGATTATTTCTGTTGAGAAATTAAAATATTGGAGATCCTGAGAAGGTCGTTGCTGGTATTTATCCACAGTGATTTAAAAAAATTACGGAGATGTACTTGCATAGCGAGTGACTTAATTTGAGATCGTGGGCTGAAACAAAACAATTTCAGCATGGAAGATGTTTGTAAGCCATGTAAGAACAGAAAAACAATTAGTTTCACTTCAACATTTAAATTTTATTTGTGTCAAAATATTTTCGTCGCTTTGAAACTGCGATCTATTTAAAAGTGATGCAGCACGAAGTTTTGTCAGTGAACAGATCACGATTTCAAATGGACGGTGGGAGTAAAAGATTAGATTACACTTTATTTTGTTGTTTTTCTTCCACCAATGGACCACGCGTATGTTATTTCGCTATCATCATTCCATAAAATGTGTATAATGGGAGAAAAATATTGAAAAAAACATTAATACATGAGAAAGTGAAAGGAGAGGGCTCTTTAGGAGAGGGCTGTTTAGGAGAGGGCTCCCTCGAAGTGTTCACCATTCCTTCTGAAAATATTTACAATTTCTTTTTATTTTTAGCGAAAGGCTCCTTCCCATGTTTTTTAAGTTAAAAAGGGAAATGGCCAAAATCGGTTCGGGTAGTTATTATTGTAAGGTTTATAGCGTTCCAAACAGCCACAACAACATAATTACTCTTAAATATTTTACAAAAATTATACGGGTATTCTAAAAAATTTTCATTCAATAAATATTTGTTACATTACGTATACATTACTAGAAGAAACTCTCAGTTTTCCAAATAGCGAGTTAAAACATGATATTGAGAACATTAAAAGAGAAAGTGAAACTTCGCAAAAAAACCCCAGAACAAACAGGAATACTCCGCAATGAATGCAATGAATATTTAATTAGAAAGGGAACTGTACCTCCACGACCAGCGAGAAACAGTGGGAGAGAGTTTAGCACCGAAGATGAAAAAAACCAAAGATGGATGGGAAACTGCTGGAAAGAAGAGAAAAAGGCATAATCTGTGAATGATAACACCCATCCACCTGGCTCCCACCCAGACCCACTCTGTCTCCAACTTTCCCCTGTAGACACTAACCCTCTCCCTACCTCATCTGACACAGATAAATTAACAACAATCACACAAGAGCCCCAAATTCCCAACTCCACCCTGTGGAGAAAAATATATTGTCTTTTACGATGTGTCAAATTATAAGCTGGTTAAGGAGGTAAACAGTTGGGACCAACTAATAGAGGTAAACACTATACAATCTAGAGGGATGCCCTTGCACTTTGAGTGCGCTATAGCGGACCCCGAGAACATACCAAGACTGATAGAATACGGGGACAATGCTGTTTACTGCGAAAAGAAAATGGACACCAAGAGAATGTCAAAGTCGGTGAGTTAGCACGAACTTATTAATGACTTTCAAATAGATATTTTATGTGTTGAATACATGCTAAAAGTTTAAAAAAGAATTTATCGTTTATAACAAGGAAAAAATGAAGTCGCCCGGATGTGGGGTCGAATGGCTTCATTTCACTTTTCAGTTTTTATTTTTCATTTTTATTATTTAATCTATTCTCTTTACATTCGTTTTTCTTTGTCCACACTTTTGTGCTTTTGTCTATCCTTGTAATGTCCCCTCTATGTTTAGCCCCCTGTGGGCAATAAAGAAATCAGCATGTGCAACCACTTTGGTGAAGATATTTTTTCCTGATGAAGGGTCCATTGCCGGCTTGGTGTTTTAATGTGTTAATGGATTGTGGCAGCGGCTTCTGAAACGGCAGTATACTTGGATTTGCAGATTAGTGTATTTGGTTGATATATATATATATATATCAGCGCCTCAATATTTTGAATGCAAGGAAATTATGAAAATATTTCGACATCTACTGATAAAATGAAAGCATTTCAGATAAACCTACTTATCTGGAAGAAAAGAACTTCTGAGGGTAATTTGGAAATGTTTCCTTTGATAAGTACAACTTACAGAAATGATATCTTCCCTTTAATAAATACTTGAACACTTGACAAATTTGGAAGATAAATTAAATTATTATTTTCCATCACATAACACTGAACTGTACGCTTTGATTCAAAATCCATTCATAGAAATTTCAGATGATGCTAGTTTAACATTAACCGAAGCAGAACTAGCAGCTATATCTACCAATGATGGATTGAAGATTAAATATAAGGAATCTAGTCTTAAAAAAATGTGGATTTCGATCAAAGAAGAATACCAATCAATATTTAAAAAAAAGCTTTAGTCATTTTACGGAAATTTTTATCATATTTATGCGAATAAGGTTTTTTCAGTGTGTGTGTGTATGTGTGTGTGTGTGTGTGTGTGTGTGTGTGTGTGTGTCTGTGTGTGTGTGTGTGTGCGCGTGCGAGCAGGTGTTTATAATGAATGTGTAGTGTTATGTTTTGGTAAAAATTCAATTTTAATACTAAAAACATAAAATATGAAATATTTGGTCTTTCAGATATTTTAAGTGATGTTAGTAATAAAATATTTGAAGAGGTGAATGGATGAAGACACTGGAAGACTTGCTCATAGGTCACCAATGTTTACGAAGTTATCTTGAATAAATGTAATAGAATATCATGTAAGCGTCGAACTTAAAATAGTCTAAGAGAGTTTGTTGTGTGTTGAAAAATATGGTTATTACAGGAAGTGCAAAAATATTAAAGATCGAAACATTAGATTTCCCTACTCCTTACGAAATCAGATGCATTCCTTTCTATTCTAGGCACAAGGCCCAACATTTTGGAGGAGGGGGCCAGTCGATTAGATCGACCTCGGTACGCAACTAGTACTTAATTTATCGACCCCAAAATGATGAAAGGGAAAGTCGACCTCAGCGGAATTTGAACTCAGAACGTAACGGCAGACGAAATACCTATTTCTTTACTACCCATAAGGGGCTAAACACAGAGCGGACAAACGGATTAAGTCGATTATATCGACCCCAGTGCGTAACTGGTACTTATTTAATCGACCCCAAAACGATGAAAGGCAAAGTCGATCTTGGCGGAATTTAAACTCAGAACGTAGCGGCAGACGAAATACTGCTAAGCATTTCGCCCGGCGTGCTAACGATTCTGCCAGCTCGCCGTCTTACGCATTCAGATATATTGACATCCAAACCCTCCATGGTTGATATCACATACTTCTAAAAGTTTATCGTTTTCCCAATTTTACCCCCAAGATAGTCTAGATTCAGATAGTGAGAAAGTGCTGGGTAAGTTTTTCCTCAACCGCTTGAGCTATGTACGAGGGGTACTGAAAAGGTCTTAGTTCTAAGAGTATCACTAAAATCTAGAAGTTCTTTTACAGGGCTTAAAAAACTGAAGGACCGCTGCAATAACTGCAGGAATCTGAGAGGGGAATATACTGAATATAATCATTATTAACTACTCCTCCTTTATTTTCTTTTACTTAAAGCCAAGAATTTTTCAGCACCCCTCGTAACAAACTGAGTATTGACTCCCAATCAGTATTATTTTGTTTCTTTATACGTTAAAGCTGTTTCTTATTATATTCTATAGGTAGCGTCATGGTTGTCTAAGAATGCTTTCGCAAAATCTGGTGGTACTTGTTCTCACTTATAAATGAAAGGCTAGTAATTATGTATTATCTACACATAAGATCAATGGAATATTTGTAGAAGTGACGTGCCGGATTGCTGATTCATGCGTCACTTCTTTAAATCTGCAGCAAGTAAATTAAACGTAAATTAATTATGCTATCTTATACTGGAATCACGCCATCAATATGTAGTACAATAATTTAATCAATATGAACGAACCTTAGTTTCACAGATCTGACATTTATTTCCTCAAATACTAAGTCCTTCAGTGTAGGATTTGAACATAAAAGATAGCGATATAAACCAAGATATGTTATTTCATTTAATGCGACATTCTATTGTGTCTACCGCTCTTTCTGTCTTCGATCCTGATTAAGTCTTGTGCCAAGACTAAAACTATTTTGAGAAAAGTGCTCAGTCTATTAAATCTCAGAACTTCACTTATAATTTTTTATACCGACTCTGAAAATATAATTAATGTTGTCGCTGCTTGGATT
This sequence comes from Octopus sinensis, assembly GCF_006345805.1. NCBI lineage: Eukaryota > Metazoa > Mollusca > Cephalopoda > Octopoda > Octopodidae > Octopus > Octopus sinensis. Next base: position 46,804,526 of record NC_043009.1, on the reverse strand, counting down.
TGAACTCATGGCGAACATTATCCGATCTCTACACAAGTTCATCCATTCTTACTTTTGTCAAGCATTTATAATTTTTAAAATAATTAACTGAGTGATGTACGCGCATTTAAACAAAAATGAAGCCCTTGATGTGGGCATTTTACGACATAGTTCCAATTCCCGTTTGAAACACTCTCTTATCATTTATATCTTTATTGTTCTTGAGAAATACATGAACATAGTTCCATTCCATTTTTCTCAGCTCTAAAATGATCATTTTTGTTTGTGATTAATTAGAATTGGCAAGGTAGCATTTTTTCTCATCATTTTAGAATATTGTTGCGTTGCATATCAATGCACAGACGACTGAGTCATAAGAGAACCAAGTAAGTAACATCAAGAATTCAGAGGTTCGTGTTCCCTTCTATTATAATTCCATTCATATCTAGGGTGTCATATAGGGATAATAAATCGATTCCAGTACTTGATGTATACTTTATTTGAATGAACCCAGAAACATGAATGTAATACTGATGTTGTTTTCGGAGGTTGTGAATATCCGTAAAGAAACCATTCCACCTAGCAATGAATATCTCTCACAAGTGTCAAAGCACAGATACAATTCATTTCTACCGACAGGAGCAGCAGTGTCATTAGCTAACTTGCATTGCCTAGATAATTTTTCTCAGACAAAGTAGTGATATAAATACTACTCGTGCGCTTAGTAGTGGAACCCAGCCCAACGGAAATCACTGCCGAGTTTAATTTCTTCCGAGAGAAAGGATATCTCTGAAAGACATGTTTCATATCTAGGATAGGCATATTTCATATCACTTCTGTCTTTTGTTTAATTGACAGTGTGAAATGTAGAATCATATAACGAAACCATAGCGTTTTGGGATTCGGAAACGCTTTAACTCAGATATACACCATTCAACGATAGATTATATTTTAAAAAGAGTCTCCTTTTCAAGTTTCACTGAAGTCTCATCAACTCATTTCAACACGCGCACATGCACGCACGCGTGCACACACAGTACATATACATGTGAAGAGAGGAAGGAAAAAGAAACTACGGGTCACTGATGACATCTTGATCTAAGACGGGGTTTGGTGAAGAACAAGCAAACGTTTCAGGAAGCAAGTCAGCAATACAATGCTGTGAATAGGAAGGTTAGGAAAAAATGAAGGCCAGTGCAAAATAATTGAAGCTGGAATAAAGAAGGGTAACCACAAAGTTGCTTATAAAATCCGCAAAATCATAACGAAAACAAAGAGAGTGCCACTATTATTGAGGACAAAACAGGACTGATTTTCAAAGATGAGAATGCTGTCATTAAAAGCTCGTCTGAGTACTGCGAAGACCATTACAATCACAAACTCAAACATGACAGTAGACAATTCCAACAACAACAATAACAGAGAACTTGGTAATACTCCAGTTCTCCAGAGGAAGTCGAAGGAGTGATGCCCATGCGCAAAGAAAGTAAATCTTCGGGAGTTGATAACATCTCATCAGAACACCTAAAACATGGAAGGACAAAACTTATCAAGGCACTAACAGCTACCTGTCAGAAAATATTGGCGAAGAAGCAGTGGTCAAAGAAGTGGACATAATCACCGATGATGCCCTTTCCCAAGAAAGGCAAATGAAGACTGCCAGAATTATAGAACAGTCATCCTAATTAGTTACTCCAGAAAAAAATTGCCAAGAGTTCTGTTAAACAGACTTATGGGGAAGGCAGAAGAACAAGCAAGATTTAGTCACCAAAGGAGTACTACGGAGCAGATATTGAACATTAAGCTGCTCACTGAGAAACAGCTGTAGCATACACACATATGCATACATAAATCTCTTTTTCTGTATTTTAAGTCAATATTCGTACACTTCTACGCTATTCTTCGCTGATTCTCATGCTCCCACTTTTTTTCTCTTACTTTCCTTTACTATCTCTCTCTCCCTTTTCTCCTTGCCTCTCTATCTCTGCTCCTTTTTTATTCACATTTGTACATTATCCCCGTATTCCTCTCTGTCCTGTCTCTCCTTATCTCTCTCTCTGTCAAATTACACATTACTCTTCTTTCTCACCTGCTCACTCTTATTTTTACTCATTGTCATACACTTTTCTCGCATGTATTTACAGACTTTCCATCTTTCTTCTCTCTCTCTTTCCATCTCTTCAGTATACACACATATACCCCCCCACACAAACATACACAAACACACACACGCGTATACACGCACACACATACACACACAGATACACCACATACATACACACTCAGACAGTTTCTCTCTTTTTCTCACTTGCATATACGCTCAGTCTCTTTCTCTTTCTCTTCTCAGTCTTGTTGTGTTACTTTCCCTCTCATATTTCTTACTCTCTCAATTTGCAATCTTTCTTTCTGTCACACACACCCTCTCTCTCTCTCTCTCTCTCTCTCTCTCTCTCTCTCTCCCACTCTGATACTCTCTTTAACTACCACTCCCACATACTCACTACTGAATGTCATGCTCTCATCCTACCACACATTCTCCTTTTACTTTATCGTTCTTTTTTTCAGGCACTTCACCGCTCACCCCCCCCACAAACACACACACTCGCACTACATCGGACACCCCTTTTCCAGGCACACAATAACCGTTCTTTTATCCCGCACTCATACTTTCTCTTCTTTTTACATACATCAACACAGAGAGACACACAGTCACATGTACACAGATACACATGCGCACACATCTTCACTTCCCCCTCTTTCTCATATCTATAGCATAAAGAGATACAATAAATCAAAGACAACGTCTATGTTGCGATTTTCTCCACAAATAAATGCATCGCTTTACAAGCCATGCTTTAGCTGCCTCCCTTAAAATGAATCTATTCTGTACAAATGGCCTATTTATGTACATATGAGCGAATGAGGCTAGTGGGAGAGTGGATGAAAGGGTGAGCGATCTTCTAAATGGCCACCTTAGAATTAATGAATATTTTGGAGAAGAATCATTACTCTACTGCCTCAGCTGATCAACCTTATTGCAATGCAAGTATGCATGCATGCATGCATGTTTGTATGCATGTATGTATGTATGCATGTATGTATGTATGTATGTATGTATGTATTATATATGCATGCATGTATGTATGTATGTATGTATGGATGGATGGATGGATGGATGGATGGACGGATGGATGGATGGATGGGAGTATCCTTGTGTATGTGCGTGTATGAATGGATGGATGTATGTATGTATGTGTTTGTGTGTATATGTATGAATGGATGGATACATGCATGCATGCATGGGTGAATGCATGTGTGTATGATTGTATGTGTGCGTGCATACATACATACATACATACATACATACATACATACATACATACATACATACATACATATATATATACATATATAAGTGCACTAATATGTTATGTACATACATTCACACACACACATACGCACACGTGCGCGCACATGTGTGTGTTTGTGCTTATATGTGTGCGCGCGTGAGTGTGTATGTGTGAATGTATGAACGTAACGTATAGCATATTATTCACTTGCTGCTTTATACAACCAAAGCTACTTATTGGTCTGAAGTACAGCTTCAACCTTATAATCGCAACCAAGAATATAATTAAGTAGAAATAAGAGCTTAACATAGGAAGCTTATAATCTGAAAAACTGCTATGATTCATTAACAGTAGCTACGACTGGATTTGGCGAATTCAGCTCTGAATGTTGTTTAACGGCAGCTTAGCTCTGTTGGTTAAATCCAAGAATTTAATGGGTGTAATACGAAGAAACTGGGAGAGAAAATTATTAGCCGCGACACCATAAGAATATAAATATACATAATTATTGTAGCTGCTGTTCTTCTTACGACTTATACTCCACGTCTGTCCTGATTAAACAAACATAGGATCAACGGCAATCAGCATGTGACTATCTCCATTATTTATTGAAGACACGATGTAACATAGACTAAATCATCAAATGCACCCATGTTTCAACCGATAGTGTATGACATAATGAAGATTTGACTATTATAGGTAGCAGATCCAATTGATCATATGGAAGCTCCGGTAGCTGACCCAAACAAGGAAAAATCATCAGAATATAGAGGTTAAAAGGAAATTGTGACATTGTCTGGGATTGGAATGTGAATATCATGAATGTAAACTTAATATATACTTTATTTCACAGCGTAAAGATACACACAGCTCTTCTGTTTGATGTAATGTGTGTGTATATACAGATGTATATATATAAGTATCTCTCCCTCTCTCTCTCTCTCTCTCTCTATATATATATATATATATATATATATATATATATATATATATATATATATATATATATTATATATACAGTTGCAGAAGGAAAAGCTGTGTTGTAAGTAGCTCGCTTACCTTACTTGACAGAAGAGTTCGCATTTTCATGCTACTTGAAAGTTGTCATTCGTCGTGAAATATTGGACGTTGAAGCTGGACTACAGGTAGGCGTCTGTTTTAATTTAGGGAGCTTAGTGGAGTTTTGTTGCTCTGTATTTAATAATTTTTGTAGAGCAACAGTCTCCACTCTGATCCAGACATTTGCCTGCCTGTGGTCGTGTGAAAAGACTCACTTTGCAGTGAAAATTGTGTTTTTGAGGAGGCGTATCCCCTCCGCAAAAAATTGTTCGATTATGAAAATTGTCTTTGTGTTACTTAGTTCGTGAAGTTCCTTTGGATTTACCACATGCAAGGAGTACGAAGGCAGGAAGGATTAATTTTTGTGCTGCGACTGGAGAATGGTGGTGTTGAGGACATATTCCAAGTCCCTCGACACCATCACTGTGTTCTTTCAAGTCGAAATCGAAAAAAGAGTTGGCAGAATACCTGCCAGCTATCAAGTATATTGCAAGGGGTGTCAAATTTGCAACAGTGTGGTTGCTATTTGACACCCCTTAGGAGGCTAGCATTTTCGCTAGCCAGCCCCTGGAAGGGGAAAAAAATTTGTTTCTCCCCACATATCGTGGGAGGAAACTGACAAGAGCCTGGGTGAGTGGGCTGCCACACGGAATACAGCCTGAGTGGATAGAGGACACTATCCGCCAGGGTTTGGGTAGAAGCGGAGCCAGGATCTTGAATGTTAAAGTGTTTCCTGTGGCTAATTGGGTGGGTTCAAAATCAATTTTGACCCTATGGACTCAATCAGCCAAAGATCTGGTTCATCCAGATTTTCTAAAGATGGCCGGTTCTAGGTATCCGGTGACTCTTGAGGGACACACCCCCAAGTGTCACCTGTGCTTGGAATCGAGCCACATAAAGAAGATCTGCCCCAAGAACCAAGCAAGGGCACTGGAGAAGTTAATAGAGGAGAATGTTTTTCCTCCAACGGAGGGAGAGGTATAAAAAGTAGAGGGGGGGGTAACCCCCTCGAAAGGAAATAAAAAAGAAAGAAGGTGGGCAACAATGGCTGCCCACCGATGGATTTCGAGGCAGCAGGAGAGAAGGAGGGACTCCTGGACAAGTTGGAGGAACTCCACTCTCCCGTCGACAAGAGAAAAAAAAAGAAAAAGCGAAAAAAGAATGGGACATTGCTGGCAGTTGACGATCAACTGCCAGCATGCTCCGAAACTCTGTCGGTGGGAAGTGTGCCACCGACAGAGGGAGCAGTGGCCCATCCCAGAAGGAGGGAAGATAAGTTTGTCATGTTCTTTCTGAAGGGTGGGGCGATAGAAAGCTTCCCAAGGAAGTGAGGCTTGACGGAAGAGCCCTTAGCCTGGACAGGAGGCCATATCGGAGGCCAACATGTCCATGGTTGTGGGCTCCTTTACGAAGGACTTGTTCAAAATCGGGATTTGGGACCCCGACCGGGATCCGGGGCAGTACCTATGGGAAGCTCACAGCCTGGTCGGAGGCGAATGAAGAATAGGCTTAGTGCCGAAATATGTAAATTTTATATTAATACTGTTGTCATTTTTGTAAGAGGTTTATTGCCTCATGTAATGATTTATTAAAGAATAATATAATAGAGAAGCAGAGGGTCGGTGGGCGCTTTCTGTATTCTCCCATCCTTATCATCCTTGCATTTGAACTCAGAATGTACTCAGAAATTTCTTTGATTAAAGCTCTTTCTAATATGGGTGAATCCAAAGAGTAGTTGAGGCACATAATGCTTTATGAGTACAAAAAAGAAAACTCTGTAGCCGAAGCTACTCGAAACATACACTCAGTTTATGGAAAAGAATGCTTGAATTAAAGAACTCGCAGAAGATGGTTTGCAAAATTCAGAAGTGGAGATTTCAACCTTGAAAATGATGATCGAACAGGACGTAATCCTGCATTATCAGTTGAAGAATTGGCAATAAAGCTTAGTTCAAACCATACAACTGTTCATCGTCATCTTCAACAACTTGGAAAAATTCCTAAACTTTGAAAATGAGTGCCTCATGAATTGTCCGAAAGTAACCACAAATCCCGAGTTGGCATCTGCTCTTCACTCCGTTCTCGCGAACTCATTTCACCCTTTTTTGATAGACTTGTGACTGGTGCCGAAAAATGGATCTTCTATCGAAATGTTAAACGTCGTAAACAGTGGCTTGGTAAAAGGGAAAAAGCTCAACCACAACCGAAAAGGGAACTTCATGGGGAAAATGTTCTTCTTTCTATCTGGTGGGATTGCAAACGAGTAATTCACTTTGAATTGTTACCACCTACTAATGCAACAATTAATGCTCAAGTCTACTGTCAGCAACCAGAGCGTTTAAACCAAGCTTTGAAGGAAAAAACCGCTTTTGTGAATCGAAAAGGAGTAATGTTTCATCAGGACAATGCGCGACTCCACATTGCAAAGATCACATCACAGAAGATCGAAGACCTTGGTTGGGAAAAAATTCCTTATCCACCTTATCCTTACGACCTTTCTCCTTCAGACTATCATTTATTTCGTAGTCTACAGAATCATTTCGCAAGCCAGGAGACGGTCGAAACTGACATTTCAGAGTTCTTTGTTTTGAAACCAAAAGAGTTTTACATTGATGGGATTAAAAAGCTTGTAAATAGATAGAAGGAAGTCATAGATAATCAGGGAAAGTACATTGATGATTAAATTTCAATTAAATACAACATCTGATCACTTGTTTACTTTATTCAAAATTCATACAGAACTTATGGGATGATCTGATAGATCACTGTTAGTTTTGGTGTCTTTACGATAGAATATCATTGTAACGTGTGAAGGCGGCGAGCTGGCAGAAACGTTAGCACGCCGGGCGAAATGCGTAGCCGAATTTCGTCTACCGTTACGTGCTGAGTTCAAATTCCGTCGAGGTCGACTTTGCCTTTCATCCTTTCGGGGTCAATAAATAAAGTACCAGTTACGCACTGGGGTCGATGTAGTCGACTTAATCCGTTTGTCTGTCCTTGTTTGTCCCCTCTGTGTTTAACCCCTTGTGGGTAGTAAAGAAATAGAAATAGGTATTTCGTCTGTCTTTACGTTCTGAGTTCTAATTCCACCGCGGTCGACTTTGCCTTTCATCCTTACTGGGTCGATAAATTAAGTACCAGTTGCATACTGGGGTTGATCTTATCGACTGGAATCTTCCCCAAAATTTCGGCCTTGTGCCTAGAGTAGAAGAGAATATCGTTGTAACTTGTTTCCAATAATGATTGACATAATAATTGTAGCTTACTTCCTCTAGTGGCTGAATTGCGAGTAAATGGAAATGATTCTTTGCGTTGCGAACAATATGTCAATTAGCGGCAACATTTCAAATTTTAAGAGCAAGCACAATGATACTAAAATGAACAAGAAAATAAGAATAGAGACATTCCTAATTGGCATTTGTAACAGGGACAATTAAACAACTAAAATAACAGCAGTCAAGCAGCACATGGACAATATATTTGCAAGAGATGTATGTTCATCGTGTAAACGCTTAGATTTCAATATACTGTGGGGAAAAGACGGAAGTGATTTGACAATAGCCCTATTGAAGATTACGTAAAGAAGTAAAATAGTAAAAGTATTTAGATATATTACCTAGATGACAAGTCAAATAGAAAATTAATTCGAAGACTGATATTTTTTTCATAAGATTATAAATCTCAGCCTACAAATAGAAAGACACCTATAGTGAAATGTAGAATTTGCTGTAATTGAAAATGAAAAGAACAGTAGTGAAAGAATTACTAAACGTTCGTTGCTATACTACGAGTAAGAATTTATAACAAAGGCGATATTTTGTTTGCGATGCAGTGATATCACTTGTAGAAGATAAAAATTTGTCACCTTTAAGTCTGTGTATTTGCGTGTACTTTTCGATATCTACGTGCTTATATGAGTATTTGTATGTGTGTGTGTGTGTGTGTGTGTGTGTGCACGCGTGCATGTGTATGCATGCATTTGTACATATACAGGTGTATTTATGTGCTACTGATAGTTTCATGTGTTGAGAAATGCCTCTAGCATAATCATCAGTCACAAACAACATATAACGAACAGTTCGTTATATGTTGTTTGTGCCTGTTGAATATATTCCAGGCATTTCTCAACATATTAGTAGCACATGTAAACATATATATATATATATATTGTATCTATTAAATAATATTTATCTGTCACCAAGTGGAGTACATTTTTTTGTTGATCTTACCATTACAGAATAGTACATTTTATATATATATATATATATATATATATATATATATATATATGTGTGTGTGTGTGTGTGTGTGTGTGTGTGTGTGTGTGTGTGTGTGTGTGCGTTAGTGTGTGTGCGTGCGTGTGTGTGTGTTTGTGTGTGTGTGCGTATATATATATAATATACACATACACATACACACATGCATATGTATTCAAACAAACAGATGAACAAACAAAAGGATGTGTTGCTTAACACATTTTAGTAAATGGTGCAAATTTTAAAATATGTTCGTATAGATCCACGTTACTTAATTTTTGGAAGGTGTATAATATATTCGAAGATGTAGGCGTGTCCATCCTCTAAGAAAATTTAGCTAATATGCATATGGGCTAATCTATTATACATACACACATGCATGCATGCATACATACATGCATACATACATTCATACATACATACATAATACTACTTTTCCATGAGGCAGGACATTGTCCCTGAAACAACGTTCTTTTATTGCTCGTTTATTTATACTGGGGAGCAATTGTAACGGTTTTATTTCTCATAACTTTTCAGCTTATTGGTAAAATATATCGATTTATTTATAACACAAATGGTATAGATAATCAAGCAGTGATGTTACCTTCTGTAACAGTCTACAGGAGGTGACTTGCACTGACGGCCATGCTAAAGACATATCAGAAACATAAAGTATCCACAACTTTAAACATGAAGAATGCTAGTGGAATATTTCAATAAAAACTGCAACCTGGTGTAAGCGCAGCAAATGAAGTAAAGTAGTATGTGACAGGGACCAAAATTCATGCATTGCTTCAATATAGAAATCAGTTGCCCAGTAGTTGTGAATCTCTATTCAAAATTTGAGGAAAGATATTACATCTAAGAAGAACTAATGAGAAACTTACAGTTCTTATATGGATTTTTGTTTGAACTTATTATCAGAGGTGAACTGGGCTACGTAACCCCTGATCTCCGGGGAAATTTTGTTGTGACACATACACGCATTGTTCTGGGGACACCCATGAGTGCAAGTTTATTCACATGTGCAGACATACACACAACACGTACAAATATATTCACACTCAGGACATTGCGCGCCTACACACACACACACACACACACACACACACACGCAAACACACAGAGTCACACAAACGCACATACACAAACATACACGCACAAACACACACAAATGTATACATATGTGAATATATGTATGCATGAATAAGTGTTTGCGTAAGTCTGTGAGTATATGTGAGCGTACGAGGGAGGGTTTGCGTGTATAATGTGTAGCGTTATATAATTTGTTATCTGTTTACTACATAAATGGATGTTCTGTAATATACTTTATAAATTTCAACATTAGTAGTGAAGTGTATGTAATATGATCGTGTATGTGTAAGCTGTTCTAGAATATGCAAACTTGTTCTTGGATATTTAGAACATGTGAGCATAAAGGTCCTCAATCTAGCTCCAATACTATTACTAGAATCTTTCACAAACAAACCATTCTAGGAAATATTATTTGGCAAGTGGAAGACAAGGCACTCTTCTTAGAAATTTCAGGAGACAGCCCAATAGTTCCCGTTAAGGCCTGGCAATAGGAATACAAGGAAAATCAGAATGGTTTGTGTCTGTCTTTTTCGTTTAGTCAATCAAATCGAATATCCAGAACTCAGTCTTCTTTCTTAATTTAAATACATGAATACGTTAACACCTTGCTTTGGTAAAAGGTAAAAATTCCATGGGTAAATGAAGCACTAAAATTAATCTGTTGTTTTGTATTTAGGATAAAACGGTTTGAGTCTGCATAGAAGTATTAAGATCTAGACGTTAAATTCGTCACACTCACCAAGCTCCAGTTAATGGAATCACCACTACATTATATACAACAATAGAATCTGAAATGATTGTTTATTCTCAAAACTCATATTGAAATATTTAATGAATGTGACAGTTTTGATACCGCATTTTCTCGTAAAGAAATTAATTGGATCTGAGTCAGTTTTGACGATACCGTTTCAGTTTTCCCATCAACTGAATTACTTCATAAACATGTGGATCATTAAGATATTCCTCAGGTAAAAATCAACGTAATTCGAGTATTTTCGGGTTTTCACACAATTTCCGTCCACCAAATTTCACAAACAGGGCGAGATAATAATGGAAGTTATTTACCAAACATTCCATAAAATAAGGTTTGGACATGGGATCTCGTATTAGCAAACCGAACGAGCCTCGTAACCATTCGATCATGTGGCATTCACACTTTTTCTAGTGGGCTACATTTCAATAACATGTCAAAATTTTAATTCTCAATTAGTATTGCTACTGCTATTGTTGTTGCTGATGTTTAGATTCGGATTAAGTATTGATTAAGAAGTGTTATGATCCAACGCATTTCAGCCGTGACCATTCCATCTTTATATTTATCAAACACTTCATTGTCCCAAGTTTCTTAACTTAACAAAGAGAGGTTTTGAACACGAAAAAACTGGTTACTATTTCTAGCAGGTCTGGCGACTTCGTATATAATCGTTGGCTTGTATTGCAGTTAAACTGAACATATATCGGCTTCTTTCTATATATCGGCTTCTTTCAAAGGAGTTAATTATGTAAGCAAATAAAAAATTGCTTCAATCCGAGAACGTCTCGGATTACTGGGTATTTGTATGACATTCAACATTACAACTAACGATATCGATCATATTGATGGTGACTGAGAGCAGTGCATTGATAGAATTACAAGAACATCGCACAGAATATTTTGCAGAGGTGGTGAGAAATTAACAGGATCACAAGAGCCTAGAAATAAAAGGTAAATCGCCATCAAAAAGCACCCAAGTCATAAAAGAAATGACATTTTGGACTGTAAAGTGTACAATATCAACTAATTCCATCGCTTGGTAAATAAATAACTTATAATTTCATTGCCTGATAAATTTCATCTTAAGATATTTACATCATTGGCGAACACATTGTTGGTACATTTATCGTCATGTTAAAAATTGTATTTTCGATAAATTTACTTCCGGACATTTTATCCACCGAATAAATACATCACTAAATGTTATTTAAAGATATTTTGCAATTGATTTTTATTTTCAATGACAAAGACCCAGAGAGACAGCAATAATGCCAGATTTACTCAATATGTTCAAGAGAAACAATTTGGTTTCAAAGGAAAATATCGTAAAAAGATAAAAATTATTCTACTGTGTAAGGAAAAAAAATTAATTGTAATGTCTTTTAAAATCATCCACTACTTCGCGATTTTTATTGACGATTAGTTTAAGGCTCGCTGCTCTTACTTTATTTTACTATTTGTGACTTAGAATTTCTGCGCTATTGTATTTTCCAGTGTCATCGCTTTGTTCTTATTACCACTCTATACTGATCAAACTTTGTGTTATGAAGCATACATATAAGCATACTCTAGAAGTTAGAGCAGTAATGTATTTACAGGAGGTTAACTATAAGGCTGGTCATAGAATGACCAATGGTTTCGCATCCATTAAGCGCTTAGCCTTATAGACAACACGTCAGACTCAGACGGTCGCAAAATTTGAGGGTTGACGTGTCGTCTATAAGGCTAAGCGCTTTATGGATGCGAAACCATTGGTCACTCTGTGACCGACCATATAGTTAACCTCCTGTATATATTAATATTTATCAGAAGCAACAGAGTGGCTCAAAGTGCGAGAGTTTCGTGTGTGTTAGCACTTATCAGTCCTGCATATATAAGCTAGCCAATGAAAAATGCGGTTGCACACTAACAATATTCTTAATAATTAAACCTGGAAAAGTAGAAGACAAGAAAAAACTCATTAGAATTAGAGCTTAAAATATTGCTGCTAAAATTAAAATTAAAAAGTATCTCCTGGGTACTCTCTCATATTTTTTAAAAATTCAATTAATTTCATTTTACCTTTTTTTTATTTTAATTTTGTTTTTTGTACTAAATGAATTTATTAATTTTAATGAGTTTTTTCATGTCCTTTACTTTTCCAGGTTTCATTGTTAAGAATATTGTGAGTATGCGTCCGCATTTTGCATTGGCTAGTCCATTGTTTTTACTGGCATTGCAGTAATAGTAAAATTTTAATTAAAAATATATATAGTTACCATTTTTTTCTGTCATTTTGATTTCAAAAATTTCCAAGAAAATTCAAACAAAATTTTGATTTTTCTTTTCAATAATTCTCATTTAGAAATTAAATTAAAAATGAATGATAATCATTGCAACTTTGCTTTTCTGGACATAATGTACGTACTGTAAGTTCAGTACTGTACAGAGACACAGTTTACAAATGAGTATATTTAAAGAATTTTTTAAATAATGAAAAAAATGAGGATACAAATTTAATAAAATTACTTTATTTTAAATAAATGAAATTAAATTAATATTGAATAGAATATAATTACAAGTGGTATTTACCTTTTCTGATCAGCCTTACTACAGATTTCAGTAATGATCATAGAGACAAAGCCACAAATAACCATATTCTATTTACTATAAAATTAATAAATGAATTATAAATAAAGATATTTTTAGCATGTTTGAAATTTTAAAAATAATGAAAATTAGCTGTTAAAATATTTGAATTTTTGTCATTTGCCTTTTTTCTGAACAGCCCTGCTACATGATTCAGTACTACTCACAGAGATAAAAAATAAATAAATAAATAAATTAATTAATTAATAATAATAATAATATTTTATTAAATAATCTTGTTATTAAAATAATATTGTTAAAAAATAATTTATTTTAAAATAGTTTATTTAAAAATACTACAAACAATTCATCAAAAAAATTTCATTTTTATATAAAAAATAATTTAGAATAATGAAAATAAATATTAGAACGTTTTGTATCTATTTGTGTAGTCTTTTGTCTTTTGTTGTGTGTGCGCGCTTAGGAAATAATTTAGTTCATATATGAGTAGGGAGCATAACTACAGATTTCTGTGACTCTCCGCCGACTTTGGATGACCATAACTTTCAGAAAAATAGGTATTTTTTAATGACATTTTAAACGATTATGTGTTATATGATGTAGATTGCGAATATATAAAATTTTGCGGGGAAAGTGTTTTAGTAGGGGTTGGTGTGGAAATTTTCGAATTTCCCCACCCCTCATAAAACACTCCCTCCCCACAAAAAAGAAATTTCATTTATTTGATGTTATTTGCACCATTGGTGATGTCCTGTATCCATATATGCATGTATATATATATATATATATATATATATATATATATATATATATATATATATATATATATATATATATATATATATATATAGGCACAGGAGTGGCTGTGTGGTAAGTAGTTTGCTTACCAACCACATGGTTTCAGGTTCAGTCCTACTGCGTGGCACCTTGGGCAAGTGTATTCTACTATAGCCTCGTAGATTTGGTAGACGGAAACTGAAAGCCCGTCGTATGTATGTATGTATGTATGTATGTATGTATATATATATATATATGTGTGTGTGTGTGTGTGTATGTTTGTGTGTCTGTGTTTGTCCTCCCCCCCCCCAACATCGCTTGACAGCCGATGCTGGTGTGTTTACGTCCCCGTAACTTAGCGATTCGGCAAAATGCTTTCGATGGAATGAGTACTAGACTTACAAAGAATAAATCCTGGGAGTTGATTTGCTTACAAAGAATAAGTCCTGGGAGGCGGTGTTCCAGCATGGCCGCAGTAAAATGACTGAAACAAGTAGAAAATTTCATTAAAAAGTATCCATTTTTCTGAAAGTTATGATCATCCAAATTCGGGGATGGGGTGCAAAAATCTGTAGTTATGCTTGAGTAGTGCCCCTTTAATATCACGCAAATATTGATAAGAATTTGAGAATTAAAATTGAATATCTTTTTTTCTAATAGATAAAGTTTGACGGAACCTTTACCAATATATTCCTTTAACATTTCTCTTTCATATTAATATCAACAATGTAATTTTTAATCAAAATTAAAAGAATGGTGTTGGATTCAGTGTCGATGACGGGTGTTACTTCCCATCAGTCAACCAGTTTGGTTTATACATGTTTTCTCTTAATATTTGTTCTACTGCACCAGATTTTAAGTATTTTATGTCTAACTGTAGCTTATCGCTAGTCAAACATAATTCAGAAAATTAAATTTGATTTCGATTAAAGCTGAATTAGTGAGACTCCTTGGAAGACGCCGACTGCGAAAAAGAAGCTACGTTAAGAATATTATTTAACTACTACCGTAGTTGAATGATGTATATATATATATATATATATATATATATATATATATATATATATATATTTATATATATAAGTATATGTATATATATATATGTATGTATGTAAATAATATATATATATATATATATATAGATATGCATATATATCTTCGTCTGGTCTAACGACCCTCCATGTCCGTTTTCGTTCGGTTTCCTTGAATGTCTCCACTGTCCTACTTTTGTTACCAGCTTTGACCATCCATGAATCCCAAATTTCATTTGGGCTTTTGTGGGAGCAACTGCCTTCGAAGACTCATATTGTCATTCAATGCTCGAAATGAGGAGTAGATGGACAGCCGACAACTGATGAAGGGTCATTGGTTATGTTACTCGTCCTGTTTTTCATTTGTTTCTTTCGTTATTTGCGTATTCAACTCATTTCTTTATGTATTTCGTGTTGTTTACAGTTTGTAACGTCCTGTACCCATATATGTATATATGCATATATATATATATATATACATATATGTGTGTGTGTGTGTGTGTGTGTGTGTGTAGTGTGTGTGTAATTATATATACATATTATTTATATTATTATTTGATTGAACGCCACGCATCCACGCATAAAGTCTATCTATCTATCTATCTATCTATCTATCTATCTATCTATCTATCTATCTATGTATATATATATATATATATATATATATATATATATATATATATACGACAGCAATTGATGATTGTTTTTTTTTTTATCTAAAGTCGATACACTGTCAAATAAATTCGTGAAAGTTCTTTCCTAATCAAGAAGCATCATAAAGTAGAAAATATTTGGTGTGAAATTCGTACGTTTCGAAAGCCCTTTGCTACTTTATTAAATGGGTGGGATGACGGTAGCTACCCTATTAATAACTTGAACAATCTAGCTTGGCTTGGTTTCTGATGTCAAAAGATGTTTCCTGGGCTTCGTGTGCGTTTTTTTTTTGCTGTTCAAATCGATCAGTTTAGCTTCTTTACTACGTACTATTAATTCTCTCATTCCTTTTGAAATGAAATCTTCGTGTATGCGGGTTGTTGTAGGATAATTCGTATAATAATGTTGGTCACATATGTATATAAAAATGTGTTCAACACTAATTCCTTTTTTTCCTAAAAAATATTTGGCTCCTAGTCATAAGGTTCTACCTATCTCGTTCACTTATACTGGGCAGCAATTGCGATGGCTTTATTTCTCATAGCTTTTCAGCTTACAGGTAAAATATATCGATTTATTTATAACATGAATGGAATATATAATCTACCAGTGAGGTTACCTTCTTCCTTGGAAAGTAAATGTAAAGGTTTTCACTTTTTCTGTCCGTGGCTTTGAATTGTCGATCACTTTATTGATAACTTATTAGCAATCGATCAGAATATGAAATTGGTAGCGATGTATATAGCGTATTGATCTGAAAATATGTCGAAGACTGTAACACCTTAGGCTTGTAGCATCAAAGCAACCTGCTTTTAAAGAAGTATAAAAACATAAAAGGGTTGTTGGGCATCATGAAAGAATAGCCACAGAGAAAGATGGTGGAAAACAACAAATTGACTAATGAGGAGGCTAAATGCGGATAGAAGCTGCGTTTATTTTCTGTATACCTACGAGAATCAGGTTAAGATTTTGATTGGTTCATTTCGATTTTCGATTGTTTCTTTACAGCTACCTATTCTGTTAACCTAATATTTTGAACTTTCATAATTTATGAATAGGAGCAAAACTTGGATAACCTGAAAGAGTTTTATAAAGGATATTTTATTTTGATAAATATTCTGTAATATGAGAGTATAAAAATACTTGTAATTATTTTTCAAGTAACAATTGTTTAAAACCTAGGATCAAATGTGTTCCATCTGTGTTCATTTAGTCTTTGTTTATCTAGAATTACATAAACTATTATATTTTTTCCTCGTCGGTTTGTTTACGTCATCACTGCAACTGAAATAATATGAGCTCCTCCAGGAACAGAAACCCTGCTCAATATCATCTCTTCAATTATGTTTTTCTTATCGCTCTGTGTTTGGACCGCTAAGTAGTCAACAGTACATCATTGTCATTGAAATCTGTAGAGTTAAAAGTAACAATACTATTTGAGAGTTCTTTAAAATCTTTTAAATCTCAAATTAATTGAAACTAGTTCTGAATTTTACAGACAACATATGATGCAAAAACTCAATTTAATATCCATTAAATAAAATAAACGTTGTATCAGGCAGAGATTTAATTCATAAAAAAAACAACATCCTATTTATTTTTTATTGATAAAACAGATACATAATATAACAACTTATTTTTAACATGACGAATGCCATTTTGTATAAAACAAATTTTTATAACACCTTTTAACAGGTAGAAACCAGAATTTTTTCACAGATTCTATTAGTCGAAAGATAAATTTCTTTCGCTAAATTTATGACTTTAGGTGTTGAACAATTTTCCCTTACTCTTTCCTTACGAAATTAAAAATTTCTTTTTGCGTTCCGTAGACTCAAATAACATCTAATTGATTGCAGCAGTTGATATCGTTCAAGTTTAATATCTTCTCTGCTGGCAAACAATAAGACGTATTTTCAAGCATTGATTCTCTGAAAATAAAAAATTGGGAAGAAATGAACAGAATATGGTCGCTAATATGCTATTTCAAATAATGCTACAAAGAGGGAATTGAAACATACAACCCCCGGACATGCTACTGCTACTGCGACTACAGCAACTTATAATTATAATAATTTCAAATTTTGACATAACACCTACAATTTCAGGTGTGTGCACGTGGGTGTGAGGGGGTGTTAGTCGGTTACTTTGGATCAAGTACTTAATTGGCACTTTTTTTATCGATAGAGCCGACCTCGACAGAATTTGAATTCAGAACGGAAAATCAGAAGGATATTGATTTCAAATTTTGGCGCAAGGCCAGCATTTTCGGGGAATGGTGTAAGTCTATTACATCGAACCCACTTACAGCAAATATTTTGCTCAATACCACAAATGCTCTGATACAGTACCAGACAGTGGCTCTCATAGCTTCTGATCTTAACTGATTGGAAGTGTAATCATGTACATTGTTTTGTCTTGGTATAAAAGATGGGCTACAGCGAATATTCTGCTCAATACCACAGATTTGCTTGTCAGTTGTTTGACCTTAACCAGTTGAGCATGTCCTTAGGGCTGACAATATGTGCATCTCTGATCACGAGCAGAAGTAGTGGGGGAGCCATGTGTTGTGAGGGATTCTTTGGGGTTTGAATAATTCACCTCTGGAAGCATGGCTGTTTCGTTCAACATGCTTAAACAACCCATATTCAGGGATCTTTTGAAGGGGATGGGTTACTCGACCAGAAGAAAATTCTAACTGAGCCCCACCTGCAAGGTCATGCACTGTTTATCTTGATATGAGATCACCATGTCGTACACACATGGTTGAGATGCATGTGCCTAGTGTACCCTTATCAGACGGATAGTCATGATGGGTATACTGGGCTTCGTATATTTTACCCCAGTGTCACTTTAATGGGCACGCACTGCTCTCTCACTCAATAATAATAGTAATAATAATAATAATAATAATAATAATAATAAGGTAAGCCACATTGTTAGTGAGTGCTTTAAGCTCGCACACCTCGAATACAAAAGGAGACACGACAATGTGGCCAGATATATCCACTGGCTATTGTGCAGTAAAGCAAATCCCGAAAGACCCGAACAAAAGTTGAAGACAAACCAGAGGAACATTACCAAATACTCTGGGAGTTTAACATGCAGTGTGACCAAGTCATAAAGCCGAGACGACCAAATATCGTGCTCATCCATAAAGATAAAAAAGAAGTAAAGATAATAGATGTTGCAATACCAGGCGATTCGAGAGTGAAAGGTAAGGAAAAAGAAAAGATTGAGAAATACCAGCCACTGAGGGACGAGATAGGAAAGTTATGGGGCATGAAGAAAATAATGGTGATACTGGTGGTAATCGGAGCATTATGAGCAGTTTCCAAGGACTTTGAAAAACATATTAAGAATATTGGAGCTGCTGTCAGAATCGAGGTGATCAAGAAGACACCATTGTTGGGTACAGGTCACGTTCTAAGGAGAGTATTGTCTCTGAGTCACAGCAGAAGGCACTACTTGAAACCTTTGGTGATTTGTTATTGTTTGCTTTCAAGTAAAGAATAACCGGTAATTAAGAACTTTCCGAGAGTGTTTCATAATACCCAAAATAATAATAATAATGATCCTTTCTAGTATAGGCACAAGGCCTGGAATTTCGGAGAGAGGTTAAGTCGATTACATCAACCCCAGTACACTCAACTGGTACTTAACTGGTACTTCGACCGTAGCGGTATTTGAACTCAGAGCGTAGCGGCAGACAAAATACCTATTTCTTTACTACCCACAAGGGGATAAACGCAGAGGGGACGAACAAGGACAGACGAATGGATTAAGTCGATTATATCGACCCCAGTGCGTAACTGGTACTTATTTAATCGACCACGAAAGGATGAAAGGCAAAGTCGACCTCGGCGGAATTTGAACTCAGAACGTAACGGCAGACGAAATACCGTTAGGCATTTCGCCCGACGTGCTAACGTTTCTGCCAGCTCGCCGCCTCAATAATAATAATAATAATAATAATAATGATAATAATAAGGATGATAATAATATAGTGGTAACAACAACAATAACAACAAATCGTCTTGTTTTTAGTCGTCTGGGTGAGTGATAGAAAGTGAGTGACTTCTGTGGTTTTTGTAGCCATTTGAAATACCTTTAATTTAGAGAAAGGAACAAATGTATTGTTTTCGAGGCGAAATCTTAAATATGCTCACGCACCGGCGAATAGGGCCGGGAGTGCGAACGGGCGGCCGGATTTGAAGTGTACTCATTCTGATCGCTGGGCGTCGACACAGTTCCGCTTCGTTATTTTTCATCACTACCTCCTCGAGCCAGGAGTGGGTAATCTGCGCGCCTGCTGTCTTCCTTGGATGTGGTAGCCGTTTCGCATGCTTCCTCTCCGGAATCGAACCCTGATACCCCGTTACCTGTTGCCACCACGGTCTCAGTCTAATATTTGCGCTGCGACCAATACGGAAGGCCGACCGTATCGTCACGACCGGGGAGCGTGCGAGGGTACGCCGCCTTGGAGAGGCCAAGCGGGCGCCGGCGGCGTTCGGTGGCTGCCGAACGCCGTTTTTCGGCCCGACGCCCGGGTGCGACTGGCGATCGTGGCTTTGGTTGCATGTTTAGCTCTAGAATTGCCAGTTATCCACTCTCCTCGCGGTAAGAGTAAGAGAGAGAGAGGGAGAGAGAGAGAGAAAGAATGAGTAGATAAAGAGCATGTGAAGAATCTTAGTTGAAAATAGAGAGAATGAGAGAAAGATAAAAAAAAAGAAAGAAATATAGACATATTTTATCCTAGAAGGGATTTATTTGTAGTTCTTATATTTTACATATTTCAAATAAAAAATCGTTATTTTAATTTACCGACTAGTCTTTTTATATGTTAATTAACAATTATCTCAATGTGCCATAAATCAATTATCGCAATGTGCCATAATCGAAGGCAGGCAGTTTCATTCTTAGCCTTCGCAGTGATGTACTCTAGAGATACAAAATAGTGAAAATATATCTGTAAGAGTTATAGAGAAAAGTTAAGAATATTTGAAATGATCCATGAGTTTTCACTTTAGTACAATGGTGAGGAAAAATTTCTGTATATGTTTGTAAAAAATTATGCTTTTGGTGAAAGAATATAAAAATATGAAGTAGATAAAATGTTTTCTTTAATCCAAGCATTAGGAAATACTGAAATTCATCACCCTTTACAAATACTGTGATTTACTTTCATATGAATTTAAGTAAAAGTACACTTGTGTGTGTGTGTACATACATGCATACATATATACATACTGACAGACAAACATACATAGACAGTCAGATAAATAATAATAATAATGATAATAATAATAATAATAATAATAATAATAATAATAATAATAATAATAATAATAAATGCCCTGATGCAGTACCAGGCAGTGGCTCTCGTGGCTTCTGATTGGACGTGTTATCATGTACGTTGTTTTGTCTTGGTATAAAAGATGGGCTACAGCAAATATTCTGCTCAATACCACAGGTTTGCTTGTCGGTTGTTTGACATTAACCAGTTGAGCATGACCTTTAGTGGCTAACGATATGTGCATCTCTGATCATAAGCAGAAGTAGTGGGGGAGCATCATAGCCATGTGTTGAGAAGGATTCTTTGGGGTTTTTAATAATTCACCTCTGGAAACATGGGTGTTTCGTTCAACATCTTTAAACAACCCATATTCAGGTACCTTTTGAACGGGATGGGTTACTCGACCAGAAGGAAATTCTAACTGGGCCCCCACCTCCAAGGTGATGTGCTGTTTATCTTGATATGAAATCACCATGTCTCAACTCATGGCTCGCCACTTCATCCTACGTGGATATCCCTACGGGGCTTCTTGTGATCTCAGTCACTTATACACCCGAGAAACTGAATAAACAATGCATCTGTTTTATACCCCCGCCCCCGCTCCGCCGTCATCCGTCTCCCGTTTCCCCTCACCTACCACCCCATCACCCTACCTTTCCAATGCACCATTCTCCAAGCCTTCCGGCGACTCCAGTCCGACCCTTCCACTTCGCACATCTTCCCTAACGGACTACTTCCCTCCTTCAAACGAGCCCACAACCTACGAGATCTCTTAGTCCCCAGCTTCTTCCCTAACGCAACCTACCCAACGGCTCGTTCCCCTAATCCCACACACGCTGCCAAACTTACCCTTACCTCTCCAACACCGCCTTCCTCACCGGCACTCATCATCGACCCTATCATATCTCTGACGTCTTTATCTGCACTTCTAGCAACGTCATCTACTGCATCTCCTGATCTCTCCTTCTCTATAAATCGGTCAAACGGGACGCCGCTTGGCTGACCGGTTCACTGAACACCTCCGAGACATCCGACTCGGCAACGACACCCCGCTCTCGCGCCATTTCCGCTCTACCGGTCTCTATTCGGATTGTCCTTGCACAGGGTCCATCAGGACTCCTGTCTTCACCGTGAGCGGGGATTAATCTTCTCGCTTCACTTCTTTGCACCACAGGGGCTCAACTCTCATCTTCTCTTCATCTAACCCTCCTTCTCTCTCCCCTCTTCCACTCACACCTACTTCCTCCCACGTACCGCTCCTCCCTTGCTCTGGAACCTACTTCGTCTCTTATCTCCTACCCACCTTCTCCCTTCCACCCTCTGCCTTCATCATCCCCTCTCCCTCGTTACCCTACCCCTACACATTCCAACCCCTCTATCCCGATACATCCTATCCCACATCACCCCATCTCTTAGAGCCACCCTTGCTTCTCCCATTCTCGCCTCCCTCACACCCCAACACACTACCACCACACCACACACCATACCACACAACACCACATCACACCACCACGCCCATACTAGCACTGACCACTTCCCAGCAGCCACACCAGCGCACACGCTAGCACTGACCACTTCCCAGCACCTACACCATCATCCACACACCTACACATACACATGCGCACACGTCAATGTCACCAGCCCTCTTCTACACGAACATACACACGCATGCGCACCTTTGTTTTGGGATCACCATTACTTTATTATCTGCCTTTCTTCCTAGCTCTTCTGTGTTACCTCTCTGTCCGGCATTCACCATGATAGATCGCTAGCCACTAAACCTTTTTCTCTCCCTATTTATTTCTGTCTTCCTTTCGAGCGTAGGCTCGACACGTAAAATACTTTCTCACTTCCTGAGCGTTAAACTAATACACCCGTCTTCGTCTTTTGTTTTTTGTTTTGTTTTTTGTAAATTCTCACTACATATATATATATATATATATATATATATATATATATATATATATATATATATATATATATGATGTGTGAATGTTCGCAGTATATCAGACAGAGCGATGAGCAATTGTATGGGTGTTATTTTAAAGTACCTTACTGTCGAAAGAAGACATTCAGTGTTGATGTGCGATTAAAATTATGCCACATTCTGTATTTAGTAGGAGTCAGTCCTGACTTTGCTGCTGCTTTTGTTGTTGTTGCTGCTGTCATTAGTGTTGTTCAAATCTTTGCCGGTTCAAAGCATTTCTATAAAATTGTTCTAAATGTCCAGCCTTGTTTTCGGTCGTTTTGCTAGCTCTTGCTCCATACGTACTGAGTGAAAGAAAACTTTCCTTTCACAGGCCCCAAGTTACTCAGGTGGTTGAAAAGCAAACTGGGAATATATATCACATATGATGAGTAGACACAGGGAAAATATATCCTCATACCACATGTGATACTCGAAAATGATACATAGGACAGTCTAAGGGTTAATTCTAGGTAAGCCCTGAGTCAGCAGATCTATGATCAATAGTGTTCCAGCGGTTAACATACAGCTGTTTCCGGGTATATGCGGTTATATTTTTTTATACCTATAATTTTTTCAAGGCTGTAACGTTTCATCGGAAGGAGATTTGATTATCATTTCCATCAGTTGAGCGACACTATAGATTCTTCCTCGTGGCATCATTGAAAGGGGATTATTTCTAGCTGTACAACATCCAATCCACATATCATTTACTATCCTCTTTCTGGACACATCGAATTTAGATCACTATTGTTTTAATCTCAACAACTGTGACATCGTTAGAGGCTGATAAAAAAAATTGCGATTAATTATTGTTAGTTAAATAGTCATTTAAATTATACTTTACTGATATATATATATATATATATACTTGACGCTTTACAGCTTATATATAGTGAGAGTGCGTAGCTGGGTGTTTAGAGCATTTTCGATTCTTGGGCCAGGCAACACCTTGTGGTCTTAACCAAAATGCTTCATTTAACTGCTCCATTCCACAGTTTCATTTCACGTTGTTCCACTCTACTGTAAATGTGTAACTTTGCAACGGACCGGCCTCCCGTTCAGTGGCTTCTTGTGATCTCAGTCACTTATACACCTGAGAAACTGAATAAACAGCCTTATGGGTCTTAGGTTTCTTAGGTTATTACAGCATTTATGCCCTGAAAGCGTTTAACGGGTGCTCAACTTTTACGATATCACACTGAAAAATGTAAAAATGAAGCTGTGATGTTCAGTTAAAAGGCTTTCTTTTTCTTCCTATTTATGATTTTGTTGTCGGTAATTTTAATGTAGGCAATATCAAAGACGGTTCTTGTCTTCAATAAAACAGGTCTGTTTGAAGGTTTAGTAGAGTTAAATATTTGTTGAATACTTACTTAGTCTATTTACTAGAAGCAGCTAAATAATCGTTGCTGGAATACCCCTTATAGTTTTTCTTGATCGTTGCTACCTCAGGAGTAAACAACAATAACAACAGCATAAACAATAACAGTAGCAGCGGCAGTAGCAACATTAACAATAATGAAACAATACTGACATCAAACCAGGAGAATGGGTATTGAAAAAATCCAGATTAAATTCAAATATAACAGTTTAATATTTTCTTGATGTTATCGCTAATACAGGAAACTATGGCTTTTGTCTTTTCAAGAAAGTTAGACTACAAATCACATCAAAGAACCCTAGTGGTTGTATTCTTCAGAATGTGGACAAACCTTTCACACTAGGCAAAACATCTACTTCTGTCTCCAAGCTAACATGTATCTGACTCCAATACATAATCTCATGCATATTAATCATATTAATAGAATCAGCCTTAGCTGTTTTTTTTGCAATCAACCCTAAGGCTAAGATAAAAAATATTTGTCCAAGATCCAATGTTGTGGAATCGAACCCGTTAAGCGATCTTCTTAACCATTCGATCATGTTGCTTTCATGTTTGAAATAAAAAGTTGTATATTGTAAAAAAGCAAATGGTATGCATTTGTTTTCTTTTGGTTTTTTTCAATGACTGTAGTAGTATATTCTTAATTGTGATAACGACGACAATGGCGGTGATAATGATGACGACGTGGATGTTCAACAGCAGATTAGCTTAAATTGAGAAAACTTATGATCAAAGCATTCCAGAAATCAGCATCCCATCTTTTTTTTTATTTATATATAATTGTCCAATGAGTTCTTTATATCAGCATAAGAGCGAAAAGAGTGATAAGAGGTAGATTTGGCTGTTAATTCTAGCTGGTCGAGTTACTACGTAGATACTGCCTCGTTGATACACGAAAAGTAGAGGAGGTGGGTATCGAAAAAATGCAACAACTATTTAATATTATGGAATGAATTTACTGCTTTTGTTATTTTGCCCCAGGTCAGCCCTGATCAATCAGAGTTCCGTCCGAACATGCCCTAGCTATGACTTAACCAATTCTTCCCTATTTTGAAGGCGTTAGAGTGTGATTTGGGAGAAATTTGACTTCTATTTCTAACAAGTCGATCGAGAACTCAGAACTATCTCAGATGATTACGGTAGTTAGCATTCAGTTAAGACAAAAAAATATATATTATTGCTGATATTTTACAGATGATTGCAGCTGCTGTATGAACATGTTGAAATATTACAGGAATATATAGGCTAATTTTTTAGAGATTGTGTGACTGTTATTACAAAATAAATAGTAAATATAGCTGTGTGGAGGCGCGTGGCTTAGTGGTTAGGGGTGTCAGCACCATGATCGTAAGACTGTGGTTTAGTTTCCTGGACCGGGCGACGCGTTGTGTTTCTGAGAAAAACACTTCCTTTTCACGTTGCTTCAGCCCACTCAGCTGGCAAAAATGAGTAACGCTGTGATGGACTGGCGTCCTGTCCAGCTGGGAAACACATGCGCCATTAAAACCGGGAAACCGGGCCCATGAGCCTGGCTAGGCTTTAAAAGGGCGCAAAAAAAAATATAGCTGCAAGAATTATAGATGAATCTTCGGATTATTCCTTCACTCTATGAACGATTCTGTCGAATGCAGAAAAAAATCTTCTCTGATTCCTAAATTTGATTGTAATATTAATTTCAAATTTTGGATAGATCGCTAGCCACTAAACCTTTTTCTATATTCTCTCCCTATTTATTTCTGTGTTCCTTTCTGACGAATTTCGGGGCAGGGGGTAAGTTGATTACAAGACCTTAGTATACAGCTGGTACTTATTTAATCGACCTCGAAAGGATATAAAGCAAAGTCGACCTCGGTAGAAATGCAGCCCGGAGTGCTAACGTTTCTGCTAGTTCACCGGTTCACTCGTGCTACTTATTATTTTATGTAACAAAAAAAAAATATTAAAGCAGTTTTTTTGGTGCTATTTATCTAATTTCAGAATGCCAACGATACATTTCTATTAATTTACAGACAGTGACTAAAAATAAAAGAAGAAAAGAAGAAAAGCATACCATAAATGGTTCCAATTTTCTAACAATGCATTTGTTTCTTACGTTTCTAATACGAACATTTCTAAGGTATTTCATCTTCAAATTTTCTTTCTATAGGCATCAGATAATATTCAGACATTTTACCTTATTTAATACTACGCACAGTTTACATTTTTATGTTATTGAAGTGTATTTTATCATCTTTATATTACTGTGACTGGAAAATAGCTTTCAAAATTGCAATTCCACTTGAGACACTAAATGACTAGAAATGCGAAGAAAACAAAAGAATAGCCAGTATGTCTCCATCCTTCAAACAATATTACGCATCTTAAGTCGGCGTGATGGCAGAAACGTTAGCATGCTGGGCGCAATGCTTTGCGGCATTTCGTCTGTCTTTACTTCTGAGTTGAAATTTTGCAGAGGTCGACTTTGCCTTTCATCCTTTCGGGATCGATAAATTAAGTACCAGTTGTGTACTGGGGTCGATCTAAACGACTGCCTCCCCCCCCCAATTTCGGGCATTGGACTAGAGTAGAAAAGAATATTTCACTCCTTTTCTGATAATTTTTGTATTTTACGTCTACTTATTTCTTTGTATAATAGTGCTCACTTGCTTAGTAAATATTGCTTTCACTATTTCTTAATCGCTCTTTGTTAAACAAACATCACGGTAGTCCAACAACGGAGGGAGAAGCAGTTTGTCAAGTTTTACTCCCTTAAAGCAACGTGGAGATTTCAATTCAGCAGCCAATCTGTAAGCTTTTCAGAGTGTGTGTGTGTGTGTGTGTGTGTTTGTGTGAGAGAGAGAGAACATTGCAAACAATGAATGAAATAAACATGAAATGAAAAAATCGTGTAAATAAAAGGGCAGTATTACAGATGTATACGCCTCCGATTTTGTTGCCTCATAACATCCAGAAAAATGGATACTTTTTAACAAAATTCTCTACAAATACCGCTTAAATGTTGTGGCTTCAGAGTATATAGGGATTTATGAGAAATAATTTTTGCGGGGGTGGGGTAGAGAGAGAGGAGTGTCAGAAAATTCATACGTTCTACTTTTTTACCTCATATCTTTCAGTAACATGGGTATCTTTCAAAGGCATAGATTACGATTATAAAGAAATTTGTGGGGAAAATTTTTTCGGGGATTTCTCCTATTTTTTGTAAACCACAGCTTTCGAAATGAGGAGGGATCTTTGTATGAAAAAGTTTTGAATCTCCTTTTATTTATACCCCGCTCTCTCATCACCCCACTCCAGACCTATTTTGGCTTTTTTTTCTTGCACTTCAAAACCATGGGAAGAGCATTCTCGGTAAAAAAAACCTTTGTAAAATTTGTTAATATTTTCAGTGGGAAGAACGCTTTAATGGTGATTTGGCTGTTGTCTCTAGCACATCCAAAGATAACCCTCCTCGTTTCTTTATCACTGTCCATGTATTGATGCTTTTCAATATCCCCCCCCCATAAAAACATGTATATGCTATAAAAAAGAAAATTCGAGAAATTATGAATCTTTTGCAACTCCTTCCCTGCCCCCGATTGTTTCTGTTTAGAAATTAAAATATTGGAGAGCCTGCGAAGTCATTGCGTTTATTCCACAGTGATTTAAAAAAATTTCGTAGATGTACTTGCATAGCACGTGACTTGATCTGAGATCGTATACTGAAACAAAACAATTGCAGTGTGGATGATGTTTGTAAACCATTCAAGAACACGCAAATATCGTTAACTTCTCTTCAACATTAAAACTTCATTTGCGTTAAAATATTTTCGTCGCTTTGAAACCGCGACCTGTTTACTGACAAAACTTCACCAAAGTGATGCGTCACGAAGTTTTGTCTGTGAACAGCACACACACACACACACACACACACAAACGCGCACGCACACACACCACACACGCTCGCACACACAAACGCACTCACTGCCTTTCATTTGTGTGCATGTGTATCTGTGTGCGCGCGTGTGTGTATTTGTGTGTCTGTGCGTGTGTGTGTGTGTGTGTGTGTGTGTGTGTGTGTGTGCGCGACTGTTGAAGTGTTTGGAAACTGTGAATAAGGTACAAGTCTCGAGTAGTTGTCGGTAACTTTTTGTTTTTTCCTCCTCATCTTCTAATAGTAATTACCCAACTTTCTAGGTTCTTCTCACAGCTATCTCGCGTTCAGAAATTATGCGTGTATTTTAAAGAATTTTTATTCAATAAATAGTGTCTTTACATTACATATGCATTATTAGCGAATTAAAACTTAAAGAGAACGTGGGAGACTTTGCAAATGAAAATGGAATACTCTGCAGTGAATGCAATGAATATTTAAATTTATGATGAATTAGACGCAGTGAATATTTAAATTTGTGAGAAATAGGAGTTAAAAAGTTCAATAAACTTGAGAAATCGAAATTATAGGAAATTTCTTAGAACATTTGGTGAACTAAAGTTGTATTGTGGTTAAAATTTACTGCTGTTTAGTTGTTGTAGTGTTGTGCTGCCTTGTGGGAGTTTGTTTGTACTTTCTTTCCTCATAGAGGGTAAGCTAAGTGACAATGTTTGAAGATATCAGCTACTCAGATAAAAGCTGCTCAGAACTGTCCTCTTCGGAACAGTCAGAGCAGTCAGATACTTCGTGGAGTAAGATGTGAAAACAGGGGAGAGAGGATAGAAGCTTTGCGGAGATTGCAAAGATTAAAGAACATTGAATTTTTGAATTTCTATAGTTCTTTTTCTTTTGGAATTTTTTTTTCCTTTTAAAGGTTTTGCTGTGCTTTACAGTTTTGTAGTTGTGCAGTATGTATATATTGGCAGGTGCCTACCTCCTTAAAATTTTTTTTTGGCATTTAAATGTTTTTACAACAGAAGGAATGTAGTCGGGTAGTCAGGGAAAAAGGAAAGATAAAATGTTCACACAAAATTGAGGATATTAAGGTTTCTAAATGTTTTTGAGATGTTCGTTTGTATGTCCGTTCAGAGAAGACTGTAGTGTTTTTGCAATAAAAAGGATGTTTACATTTTTGAAGACTCAAGGAGAAAGGAAAGGAAGAAAAGGAAGATAAATTTTTTAGAGAATTGTAGATATTAAAGTTTTAAAATTTACTGGAGACGATCTTTTGTCTGATCGAACAAAGGAAACTGTAGTGTTCTTGAAATAAAGAGGATGCTTACATTTCCAAATACTCAGGGAGAAAGGAAAGGATAGGTATTCACAGAAGTTGTAGATATTAAAGGTTTTAAAGTTGATCATCTATGTCTCCGGAAACTGCAGGTATGTAAGTTTCTTAACTTATTTTAGGGAAATTCAAAATATTCACAGGAAATTGTAGATATTCCAGACTTTGATAGTTATTTTTCAGTTGTCCTGCTGGGTTGTATTAGTGTTTCTCAGTCTTCAGCTGCCGAGAGATCATCATCATCATCATTATTATTATTATTATTATTATTATTATTATTATTATTATTATTGCTATTATTATTATTATTATTATTATTATTATTATTATTATTGCTATTATTATTATTATTATTATTATTATTATTATTATTATTGCTATTATTATTATTATTATTATTATTATTATTATTATTGCTATTATTATTATTATTATTATTATTATTATTATTATTATTATTGCTATTATTATTATTATTATTATTATTATTATTATTATTATTATTGCTATTATTATTATTATTATTATTATTATTATTATTGCTATTATTATTATTATTATTATTATTATTATTATTATTATTATTATTATTGCTATTATTATTATTATTATTATTATTATTATTGCTATTATTATTATTATTATTATTATTATTATTATTATTATTATTATTGTTATTAAGGCGATGAGCTGGCAGAAGTGCTAGCACACCGGGCTGAACGTTTAGCGACATTTCGTCTGTTGCATATTCTGAGTTCAAATTTCGCCGAGGTCTACTTTAGATTTCATCATTCCATGCTCGATAAAATAAGTACCAGGTGAACTCCCTCCCTCCCTCCCACATATTTGCTGTTTTTGAGCCAAAATTTGAAACCATTGTTGTAGTTGCTGTTGTCGTCGTCGTCGATGTTGTTGTTGTTGTTGTTGTTGTTCTTCTTCTTCTTCTTCTTCTTCTTCTTCCTCCTCTTCTTGCATTGTTGTGGTTTCAAGGAGAAGACATATTTTCGAAGCTCGTGAGTTATTGCTGAATTTTATTGTTTGAAAGAAAGTTATTTGTAATTTTTCATGTACAATTCTGCTAATAAAGAAACAAGCATCCTCTGAGGCTATTCGTCTTTGTGAAATATTCAACCCTTTCGACGCGAGTTCTGGAGTTTTCAATTGCACATGTACATATTAAAAAAATCGAGGGAGGAGATGATTCTTGGAAGAGCCATTATAAGAATAGTTTCTCGCCACTACCTATTGCGGCAAAATAATATGTATATATATATATATATATATATATATATATATATATATATATATAATATATATATATATATATTCGCAACAGCAATGACAACAATAACAAAAATATAAATGAAAGAGAACATAAAAGCAACGTTATCAGCACACTTCATAATGCGACACAAAAACTGATAGAAGCAACAACAGCAGTGACAAGCCAGACAATGAGAACAATGAAACAAACATTAACCCCAAACCTCCAGCACAAGCATGATTACAATGGAAGCAGTAAATACTGGGGCTCGCAAACAAAGGAGAAACATTTCACATATGTGTGTAGAAAACTATAGACAATTATAATCGGTGAACAATTTAGAAATGCAAGCTAGCGTCTCAAGAAGAATAGCAGACTAATATGCCTAATATTCCGGAAGATATACAAGAAGAAATAAAGGACAAATTATGTATAAACGTGTTGCACTTAAAACGAGGCAACTTGTGCGAGCAACGCAGGTCCAAATTGAAAAGTACGTAAAACTACTCCGAGGAATAAAGTTTTATGTTGGTAGCGGAAGACGCATTGGCGCAGTTAGGTGGGGTTCGGAAATGAAGAATCCGCGAAGGAAAATTTGACCACAACACTGAAGAGTGACAAACTGCTGCCGATTTCAACATACCTCTATCAGTGCGTGGTGTAAGTAAAGGTGGCTGAGTTGCCACCGGAGCAGATATCTGCTTGCTAGTGATGATCGTAATATACAGCATAGAAAAGAAACCATCAAAGCCACGACAGAAAAATGCAAAGCCTATACTTCACAATTCAAAGAGACCTCATTCATACAAGTCAACCAGATTACTAATGCAGAAATACCCGAATGCGCAAACATTCTCATCTACTACAGATGTATCCGCCAACGAAAACCTGCCTTACGAGGAAAGCAGTTGAAAAGTCTCTGGTAAAGATACTTGTGAAAGGCAAAAGAAACAATTAGAAAATGAAAGTGTTACACCAAAGTAAATGCGAAAAGATTAGAGGAGCAAGCACAGAAAGCAACACTCAATCACACATTCACATCCCCAACACCAATACAACTACAAGCTTCCGCACTAGAATATTACATTATTACAAGCACCACAACAAACGTTAACACATATCATTGTTGACCAACATGATCAACACGCCAAAAGCATCATCAGCGATACAGTCAGAGGCGCATGCAACAACGACTTAATGAAACATATTCGCCAATACACAGACATTAATCAAAATAAATAAATCACACACATAACATCTCTACTAATATAAAAATGATAAAACAACGTAGGCTTCTTG
The DNA here is from genome assembly GCF_006345805.1 of Octopus sinensis. Classification (NCBI taxonomy): domain Eukaryota; kingdom Metazoa; phylum Mollusca; class Cephalopoda; order Octopoda; family Octopodidae; genus Octopus; species Octopus sinensis. The sequence continues at coordinate 46,772,572 of NC_043009.1, read as the reverse complement.
GGGGAATATGAGATTCCCGAGAGACTATAAAGAAAAGAAATGTATAAAGAAGTGTATGCTGGTGGACCCACGAATAGCCAGAGTGATGCAATACCTGTCCTTCCACAGAATAATGGTAAATGTTTTTCTCACTTTCATCCTTTCTTGTCAACCATAAACTCAAAATAGGCAGGTATCCTTGGAAGCAAGACCACTTACTCAAGGATCACAGGCCACTAAAAAATAGTTGTGGCAGCTATGAGCCAGACTAGAATTTCCAAGGCAAGAGTAATCGTGCCCATCTTCCGCGGTTATCAATTGTTTACATCCCACGTTTTCCGGGAATTTGCGGCGGAGTAGCTATGCTGATTCGGGAAGGGCTGGATCTCGGGACGCGGAACATTTTCTTGGGCCTAGAAGATAAATTGGTGGTGTTAGACGTGACCAGCAGCATAGGCCAAGCTTTCAGACTAATAGCCGTTTATGCCTTCACAGGAGTGAAGAAGCTAGATCACTTAAGGCTTTATGGAGTCTTTCTTGGAACGTCTCACTCCTAGTATTGATGGATGATTGGAACGATATCTTGGACTCACGCAGGGACTGTGGATAGCTAGTAGCCCCTAGTGGACGTGGGTGCAAAAGCTTCACAAATCTGCTAAGATGCTTCCAACTGTTTGTCAAGTAATCACTGGATTTCTGGGATGCGTCACTAAATATATGGATAAACTGCATAGGTCTCGGCTACTGGAAAGTGACGCGCCAAACTTACAGAGACAGGAAAAGAACAATTAATTAAGGTCGTAACGAAAGAGAAAAGTATATTAGGAGGAGGCTTAGAAACTACGCAGAGGCGCTTTGGGAAGGTTTCGCAACCGACATGCTCGTGGTGAGATTGGCCTAGACCAATTCATCACAGCGAATCGTGGGGGCTGGATTGTCAGAGCTAAGGCAGTGCTCTAAGTCTAGAGGGAAAGAAAACACCCAATGATCCAGAGTGGGATATGAACAACGTAACAGCAGATCCACATTTCGAACTTTGGGGATCATAACAGGCACATAATCGGCCACAATCAGATGTATGTGGAAATTCAGCAGCATTTCACTCGACCGTTCACAAAAAGTAGGCCGCAGCGTAGGATGGATTTAGCAGTCTATCTCGACGGCCTGCTGCAACTTTTGCTAAAGTGTTGCGATAAGCCGATCCTAGCCGTGGAAATTCGGGAAACGATGATTGGTTGCGTGGGAAGTAAATTGTCTGGCTTGGATGGTCTGTTCCATGAGCTTTACTGTTACATTCAGATTTCTTTGGGGCCCCCTTGGCAGATATTAAGCGCAACTGGCAGCAAAACGGAAAGATCCCCATGTATTTGAGTCGATGAGCAGTGGAACTGCTTAGAAAGGACACAAACAATGAGAATCGAAAGGCAAGGGAAGGATTTCACCTCTACATTCTCCTCATGCTCCCCCTGTATGGCTAAAAATCCTGTAGCCTGAACACTTTCTACTGTTGCCTATTGAAAACATTTAAGTTGACTTATATAGGTTCGTCACTTTAATCTGTAGTGATTGGTTAACATATCTATCATGTAAGGCGGCGAGCTGGCAGAAACGTTAGCACGCCGGGCGAAATGCGTGGCCGTATTTCGTCTGCCTTTACGTTCTGAGTTCAAATTCCGCCGAGGTCAACTTTGCCTTTCATCCTTTCGGGGTCGATAAATTAAGTACCAGTTGCGCACTGGGGTCGATGTAATCGACTTAATCCCTTTGTCTGTCCTTGTTTGTCCTCTCTGTGTTTAGCCCCTTGTGGGTAGTAAAGAAATATATCATGTGAGTTGTTGGACATTTGTTGAGTCTTGTATTGTGATTGGTTGAGTGTTGCGCAGGATTTGGATTTACGTTGTGCGTATTTGGATTTACGTTGCGCGTAATATTTGGATTTGGATTTACGCTGTACGTAATATGTTTCAAACAACTAATCCTGTGTGTGTTCTGGAGCTTACTTTTTTCTATAAATTAGTGAGAAAAAATCAGAGGGGTGAGAGTTTTTCATCAAGGCGAATTTGCAGATCCTGCTGTTTTTAGAGGATAGTTAATATATAAAGAAGGCCATGTAACCAAAGACGACCTAAGCTGACTTATCAAAACAATGGATGGACAATAACCAACAATATTTGTAATATTTTTTGCTTTGGTACACTGTACCACTTTACAATGGAATAAAATCCCACTTTTATTTTAAAGTTGGTTTCTTTTGTTACTTCTACGACTGAACACGCCAAATATTCAATGATATATATGATAATAAAACCAAGGGAGATTTTACAGCAACATAAAATCTCCTTCCAAATCTCTATGGGTCATTTTAAAAGTCTGAGAAGTGCTCGTTATTGTCTCCATTCTTCGAACTTCTATTTTAATGATAAATATGGTAGTTACTGTCCTGTATTGTCACGCTTTATATTAGTGTAGAACCGAGGCGTACACATCTTCCAAGCATTTTTCTGCCAGCGTATTTTTCTATCATTGCGTCCATTTTCCTTTTGGAGCTAGTATTGTTTCCTCCCATTTGTGAGACATTATGTCGACGAGACATTACGATATTTAACAATATTAATTCTATACAAGGGAAGGGGGATCTTTTCAAATTTTATAACGAATGCATGGTCTTAAAATGAATGAAAATTTGTTGCTGTTGTTATTCTTTTCCACACTGTTATTACTGCTGGTTTTACTTTTGATTGCTTCGTGCTTGATGTGTTGCTTTTGTTCCATTCTTGTCGTTGTTGTTGTTCTCGTTGTTACTGTTATTGTTGATGTTGCTTTTGCTGCTGCTACTGGTTTTGCTATTGTTGGTGGTGCTGCTGTTGTACACATTGACGTTACTGTACCTTTTGTTGTCATTGTTGCTGTTACTGCTGTTGTGTTGTTGTTAAACAACAATACGGGTAAGGGTGATTAGGTGATGGTCTAGGGCTTAGGGGCGGGAGACCCCAGACCTTGGAAAACAAAAACTTTGTTCGTCTTGTTGTAGTCGAGGGCTCTTCTTTGACGCCCGACACCACTGGGAGGTGGCCCTCGAAGTCGCTGGAAATGGAGATCTCCAGCTCCAAATTCTTGAACGGTTGTTGTTGCTGCTGTTTTTTTTTTTTGCACTAGTTCTCGTTTTCATTGCGACTAGACAAAACATCGTTAGTTAGATGCAATGAATTTGCTTCAACTCCAACTTGCCTGCCTTTCACATCGTGTTTCATTGTCATGGATATGTTGACACTCAAAACTGGACCGTTAGCACGGTCATTAGCATCTATTATTATCGGCGAGCTGGCAGAAACGTTAGCACGCCGGGCGAAATGCGTAGACGTATTTCGTCTGCCGTTACGTTCTGAATTCAAATACCGCCGAGGTCGACTTTGCGTTTCATCCTTTCGGGATCGATAAATAAAGTACCAGTTTCGCACTGGGGTCGATGTAATCGACCTAATCCCTTTGTCTGTCCTTGTGTGTCCGTTCTATTTTTAGCCCCTTGTGGGCAATAAAGAAATATATTATTATCATTATGTCGTATTCCGATACTGGTTTCAAAGATTTTACAGGAAATTTATAAATATCAACGAAGGAGGTGTTTCTGTTCAAAAATAACATCATTGCAACCAAAACAAAATTAATAATAAAGATATCACATCATAAATAATAGAATAGGACGATAACTCGCCGAAAGGATTGGAAAGTCTCTCAAAACTTACGGAGCTTCACGTTGCCGTGAATTGGGAGTATGGTGAACATTATTATAGTTACATATTTTGGCACGGAGCTAGCAATTTTTGAGGGAAGTGGGGAGTCGATTACATCGACTCCAGTACTTCACTGGTTCTTAATTCGTTGACTCCAAAGGAACGGAAGTCAAAATCGACTTCAGTGGAATTTGAGCTCAGAACGCAAAGATAGACTAAATGCTGCTAACCATGTTCGGCGTACCAACGGCACTGCTAGTTCTCTGCATTTATGACGGCCATACTAAACATTTAACTGGATTGGCCAAAGTATTCTTGCGCTCTCTTTTTTCCTTTGCGCATCTATTATCAGTAGAAACCTGACACACCTAATGTAGTTAGTCGCGAACCAGCGACGAGACAGGTTATGTTTTGCTTACTAGAGAGCACTCTGAGAATAGGAAGACAAAACCAAAAGTTATCGACATGTTATGATATTTTAATTCTATAAAAAGTAAAAAGAAAAAAAAAGCAGTGGAAGCGTGCTGGAAGATATGTGCTGTGCTTGAAGAGAACGTTGTTGCGGAACTTGTGTTCTAGAAAAAGTTTGCATGATTTCGATCGGTAATCTTTCGCAATCTGGCCGGTTTATTGAAAGCGACAGAGTGAAGAAGTTAGTAGAGACCATTCCCGTTACACGATCAAGGTAATCGCAGATACTTTCCAGATTTTCCAGATCGAGTGTCTCAAAAAACCCATCTAAATCAACTTGGTTACATCAGCATCTTGAAAGAGGAGAACACGGCTCCTGAAATACCAATCTGCGATTCGTAGCAGTTGCATAAAGAAAATGACTTTTCTTCTTTTTGTGAATAACAGGACGAAAAATATTTTCACTATTGGCGTCAATAGGTCACGAATATTAATTAGTATATATTAATTAGCACTACTCACGAGCATACACAGATATATTATAACTTTTTATATATATCATACCTGCGTGCGTGTGTGTGTGTGTGTGTGTGTGTGTGTGTGTGTGTGATTGTTTGTTTGTGTGTGTGTCTGTGTTTGTAGCAGAGATGATGAAGCCAACTCAAATCGCAGATGGGTATTTTGAAAGAGGAGAACACGAAATCATTTGACTTGTACGTTTCAGGGTTGCGTAATATGTAACAGGTAATCTGGTTATACGTACTCCATTACGTAAACTTTGAGTAAGATTTACAGTAAAAATACGACACAATTCCAATACAGACTGCTAGGTGTTGACTCCACTTATGCAGATAATCTAAAAGTGATTTGGAACAGGGCGTTATATTTGATTAGCTTCTAAAATTCTGGTACCGTACATTACTTCTTTGCGTTTTACACACATACACACATACATGCATACATACATACATACATACATACATACATACATACATATATATGTGTGAGTGTGTGTTTGTATATATATATATATATATATATATATATATATAGGTTAATCCAAACGGGAAAACTGAAAAAACAACACGTGGAACAATTACAGTATTATTATTATTATTAGGCGCTCAGGAAAATGGAAGAAGGAGGGTATGACGTTTCGAGCGGAGCTCTTCGTCGGAAACATAAGAGAAGGAAGAAAGAAGAAAGAAAGATCCCGATGTGGGCGAACAGAGAGAAAAAAAAACGCGACTGGTGTTTACGAAATATATATATATATATATATATATATATATATATACAATAAAATGCTTCCAAATAGGAAAGCGTTGTGCTAGAAAGAGCAGTAGAAATCTGAAGACCATGTTTAAATATATATATATGTATGTATGTATATATATATATAATTCTTTTATTTGTTTCAGTCATTTGACTGCGACCATACTAGAGCACCACCTTAAAGTGCTTTTAGTCTAAGAATTGGACACCAGGACTTATTTTTTGTAAGCCTAGTACTTATTCAACTATTTTGCTGAACCACTAAGTTACGGGGACATAAAGACATTAACGTCTCCATCAACTAAATCCACTCACAAAGCTTTGGTCGGTTCGAGGCTATAATAGAAGACACTTGCCTATGGTGTTACTCAGTGGGACTGAACCCGGAACCAAGTGGTAAGTTTCTAACCACATATCCACGCCTGCGCCTATGGATGCATATATATATATATATCATTAGATTATATTCTTTTAAGAACGTAGTAGAGTACAGAATAAAGCTCGTCCACATTCAGATTTCACACGCGACTCGTGACTAATTTTTTCATCTCTCTGCTTTTCGCCACCGGACACTTAGCTTGCGGGTCAGCATTTATCTCCTCTCTTGCTATTTCTCTTTCTATATCCATTCAGGATTTCTTCCAGGTATTACCCATCATTCAGGTGTTTGTCCGAAAGGCCGTATCTATTCCCTCTTCGTCAATCGTTTCAAATTACATTTGTTTACCTTCGTACGTCCACTCAGTAGTGCTTTGTTTCCTCGAGCCCTTACTCTCTGCAAATTTTGCAGGTGCCGCCGATAATCGGAGTTCTCAATCTTATCGTTAAAGGCATGAAACTGTGTATTAGTATTTCGGTTAATAACTGATGAAGAACTAGGGTCCTGTGTCTGTCCTATGTGTATATTTTTTAAGTATTTATGTATTTTCATAAATATATATATGTGTGTATATATATATATATATATATATATATATATATATAGAGAGAGAGAGAGAGAGAGAGAGAGACAGACAGACAGACATACAGATAGATAGATAGATAGATAGATAGATAGATAGATAGATAGATAGATAGATGCCGGAGTAAGCACATAAATGTGAAGCAAGATGGAAAAAAGGGTACTCAAATACCAGAGATAGAGTAATATACCTTATTCAAAAGCAGCAGAAATATAACAAAAGTTGTTACTCAGAGTTTCACGTTCCCGTTCGTCGGACAATTTTGTCAAAATAGAACAGAAATAATGATATGATCAAAACTAGTTACGGGATACCCCTTTAAAACTGGGTTTGTTTCATTGGTCCTTTCAAATAACGGTCTTAAGCATGCAATAAACAAAATAAACAAAATAAATGAATTCAATATAAATTCATCCTATTATAAAAAATTGAGGAAAAACCTTAAATCGAAGAGCGGATTCAAAATACATATTGTCAATAAATATATATGAAATATAATTCGATTAATACAATTAATACAGTAAAAATTTTAATATTTTACAACAGTATATACGCATACTAAACCATCAATATACATATATACATCAATATACACAGATGGATATACACAGACTACATACATATACAGACATACATGTAAGACGTAAATATACACGCAAAAACACATATACATACGTATACATATGTACGCAATCATGCTCGCATGCAAAAATCACTTGGTGTATACATATAGATTAGAAGTAAAATGCAGAGAGGGGGAAAGAAAAAGAAAAGGGAAGGATCTTATAAGTAACAGTTAGTTAAAGAAGTTAGTAAGAGAAGGGGAGGGGCGCGCAAAGTTAAATAGGTACGCTGCACATAAAAGACCCATCAAATGTAATTTATTCCTACAGGAAAAATATTTCATTTTGTTCCAGGACAATAACTCATGTAATCAAAGAAGCGAACTCTTGAATTCCTGCAGACACGCAGCTGAATTTAAAATGTCGGCTAGCAATATACCATATGGATAGCATATATTTTTGATTATTAGACTTGTTTTTAATAACACTGTTAGATTTGCTTCTTATTATGCATGATTTATTCCGCATCGCAAAGTTATGGTATATATTTCGACATATTTCTTAAAGAAAACCTTCGACTGTTATATACACATATTATTTTCTTGTTTAAGATTCTGCTTTTATTCTATTTCATTATATTGTATTTTATGAACCCATTTTAATCGTTTAATTTATATATAATTCAATATCGGGTGTTATATGCGTGTGTATAAATACATACATGCTACACACATCACATACATACATACATACACACACATATATATATATAGATATATATATATATATAATATATATATATATATATATATATATATATATATATACATATATATATATATATATATATATATATATATATATATATATATATATATATATATATATATACATCTTTCTTTCATTTGTCTTGGTCGCTTATGTTCTGGAGTTGCTAAATTTTTCTTGAGAACAATCACTTTCGTAGTGGTAAGAACATAGCAGATCTACTTCTAGCATAAAACGTGTCTCCACGTACATACTACATACATACATACATATATACATACATAATACAACATATATATATATATATATACACATTTTTCTTTTCATTTGTCTTGCTCGCTTATGTTCTGGCGTTTGCTAAATTTTTCTTGAGAACAATCCTTTCTTAGTGGTAAGAACATAGCAGATCTATTTCTAGCATAAGGGGTCTCCACGTAGAGGTCATCCCACTTATATGTATGTAATATAATTTTTCTGAACCTTCAGATTTCAAAATGCTAGACCACTGGTTTTAAATTGATATCAATCAAATTAATATTCAAATTTCACCCTTTTTAAAAAATGTTTATATATATTATATATATATTATATATATATATATATATGTATTTTTATTTTATAGAAGGAGCTTCTACAGGACTAGAACTGTTTCATCGGCTTCCTGATGATTTCATTTGAATGAAAACAGTTCTAGTCCTGTAGAAGCTCCTTCTATAAAATAAATTAATTTACTCTGCTATGTATTGAGTACCTTATTTACTGTGGTTAACCCCGACTCAACCCGGGACCTACATATATATAATATAATATATATATATATATATATATATATATATATATATATACATACATATGTATGTAGATAGATAGATAGATAGAGACATACATACATACATAAATACATACATACATACACGTATGGTCTGCCTTTTATTATCATTAAAAAGAAACCTTTAATTAAAAGTATATACGATGCGTGGCTTTTGAAATTTGGCATTGTACAATGGATGATAAGATTTGCAGGATTTGCCTCCCTTTAGTTACTGATCGTACGTAGAAATTAACTCCACTTCTCCCGGTCAGACATGGTTTCTAATTTGCGTACAAGGCCATCAGTCCTGGGGGAGAAGATGTAGCCCGTCCATTAGTTGACAGGTAATTTACTCTATCGATCTCGAAAATCTGAAAGTCAATGTTTCCATGCTTGGGATTTGAACTTAGAATATAGGAAGCTGGGACAAATAACTCAAATTTTTTCTTTTTTTCCTGACGCTTTCTCAACCGTTGATTTACATAGAAATGTGCGAGCCCCACCAACATTTAATTTGTTGTTTTCTTTGTTATTGTTTTTATTTAGCCGCAAGTTAGATTAGATCCTACAATCGTTTGTTCATAGGCATTACGCACATTTTACCGCACCAGTGCATCTTGGTTTATCAAGGTCGTAGTTTTTCTATCAGCCAATAATGAAAACGCTTAATTTGCTCAATCTATTCTGTACATATTAATCTATTTAATATCAACCAAAAAGTTTATGCTACCAGAAAAATTATGCTGTTAAAAATCAACTCTTAATACGTTTATGAACCGAAAGGAAATACAAAATTACTTATTCAAGGGAATTAACTCTTTTACTGTTAGTCATGGTTATCTACCTTACTGTGAACCATTAGCTTCCAAATAATGTTTAATTATGTTATCAAATTCTGAAGGAAGCGAGCTGGCAAAGTCGTTCGCACGCCGGGCAACATGTTTAGCGGCATTTCGTCCGTCGCTACACTTTGAATTCAAGTTTCGCCGGGGCCTATTTTGGCTTCATCTTTTCAGTGTCGATAAAATAAGTACCAGTACGATGTTACCCGATGAACTGCGACATTGGCATTTACTTGGCCTCTTGTCTCTCATATATTACAAGTGATACGGTTAATGCATAATTACTCAGGACTGGTGCCTATAATTAAAAGAATATATATATATATATATAATAAACTGTAGTTGTGTGAGTGTCTGTCCCCTTCGATTTAGATTCCTAACTATTCCCACATTTTGCGGTGCAGTTTAACCAAATTCGGGTATCTTATAGTCGTGATTCATATCGAGCCTGTCTGTGTATTAGCGCGCGTCTACGACGAGTCTACGATTTTAAAAATAATTTAACATCATTTTTTATTCCATTTTAATGCATAATTTTTCGCGTGTCGATGGCGGTGGAGTTGGCGTCCATGGTCACACCTGCACCTGTTTGCTTCTCCCCTTCTTCCCTCCCTCGTGAAGCTGTGGGGAAGGGAGTGTAAGGAAATCAACGTCGTAAAGCGTTGTCAAGGAGACCAGCGTTCTTTTAGAACAACGACTTCATGACTTGAAGACACCAAAACAGAAATGGCTAAGAAAGCCCGAATTGGCATCTATAAGGGAAGTAACTCTCTAAAAATGCTTATATAGTTATTTCCCTTACAAACCCGAGCAACGCCGGGCGATACTGCTAGTATATATATATATATTAAAAAAAGAACAGAGAAAACGACCCCAACTAAATTTTTACTTTCAGTTAGTAGTAAAAGGATGTGGTTCGTGATATGAAGAACTATAATTAGCCCATGTGCCTTCCACAACAGTGAGTGCTTATAAAAAAGATTTAGTTGGCTACCATATCAGACAGATCGAACAACAGCGTAAGCACTTGCTCGACGAAGTAGTCAGACATCTTTCCAGTTCAATGACCTTCCATTCCGCTGGATAAAATAATAGTACTTTCAAATTCAGGTGCAAACTCATCATGTGCGTGTGTGTTTGAGAGAGAGAGAGAGAGAGAGAGAGAGAGAGAGAGAGAGACAGAGAGAGAGAGAGAGAGAGAGAGAAAGAAAGAGAGAGACAGAGAGAGACAGAGAGAGACAGACAGAGAGAGATTATCGACTAAATCCACACCTGTTCTTAATTGTTTCTTTACTTTATCGAACTCAGAAGGATGAAAGGTAATGTTGCCTTTGCTGGGATCTGAGCCCTGAATGCGAAGAGCTAAATCTAAATATCGTCTGACATTTTATCCGGGGCTCTAACGATTCTGCCAATACCGCACCCTCTACCCGGATTGACAAAAGTTTCTGATTTAGAAACAAGGCCAGGGTTTATTTATTTTTTTAATATATTTATATATTTTTTAATATTTACGTGTTTCAGTCATTAGACTGCGGTCATGCCGGGCAACGGTCTTGAAGAATTTTTAGTCGAATGAATCGACTCCTGCTCAGGTGCTTATTCTCTCGGCGACTTTTTGCCGAACCGGTAAGTTACGGAGGCGAGAACACACCAACACCGGTTGTCAAGCGTTGGGTGGAGGACAACCTAACACACACACGCATACACACTCACACACATACACACTCACACGCACATGTATACATATATATATATATATCATAAATGTGAAAATTTATTTCTGTGTGTGTCTGTCTATCTAAACTTCTTAAAAACCCTTCCCTATCTATCTCTCTTCGTGTTGGCAATGAATGTGTAGCCAGTTTGACCGGATCAAACAGAATAGGAGATAAGATATTGCTTGCTTGCATATATAACCTGTTTCTAACCAATTTAGTTAGATATAATAGTCTATTTGTAGCGCTAATCGGCTACAGATCCTGTCCACAAGTGGTGGAAACGTAGAGCGACCCTTCAAAATAGATACATAGATAGATATGGATATAAAGGTTGATTGTCAAATGGCCAATATTTTGATGAATATGTAGGGATTGGTCAACAGCGGAAGAATTCATCGGTTGGAGGGTAGGGTACAGAAATCGGAAAGTTATTACTAGTGAATCTGTAAAATGCTGGGAAGGCCTTGGCTGGGAGCTTGCATACAAGCAACGTGGCAACTTCCCAGTGTTCTGTTGACCGGGAATATCTACTTAAGGAGTGCTATGCTTCATCCAATGCGTTGACGTTCTGATAAAAAAACAACAAAATAAAAACAGGATAGAAAGTTGCCACGCACTTTAACCTGGTTAGGATACCACGTTTAGGGGCTTCGCTATTTCTCTTGTAAAAGAAAAAAAGAAAACCCAAAATAAATTGAACACAGATTTAGATTCTTGAACATTAGATGGATGTTGGAGAGTACCAATTCTCTAAATATTTTCTACCCACCAAAAGCACGAAAAAAAAAAACAAGAAGAAAAAGGCAAATACTGTTTGAACTAAATTCATTGAGCGTAGATTTGTTATAGTCTAGACACGATCACTGCTGCTGCTGTACGGTCAGAAGCTTGCCGGGACCCAGTTTGAATCTCAACTGATTGACTTCGTCATAGTGTTGAAATAGATGCCGTACAGTATTTGTTCGGGATCTTTACGTTCTGAATGCAAATCCCACCAAGTTGAATTTTTCATTTCTAAGGTCGATAAAGTGAAGTAACAATACTGTACAGAGATCGATTTAATCAATAAAGCCGCCCATTCCGCGCCATATGCATGCTCACACGCACGCAAAAATTCTTCAGTTTGGCTCACAGATTTTTAAAATTATTCTTTTTTAACTAAACAGTTTGAAACTTTGTATACTTGTGTAATTTCTCACGCTGAACACGGTTTACTTTCAACATCTTTGACAAAATTTAGTTTTTTAGAAGTTATTTCGTGTTAAAGTTGCCGTATTTGCGTAATTTTAGCCATTCAAAAACGTGTATTCAGCTGAAGAAACATGCTGTTTACGACAATAATCGAAGAACAACTTCCGGGTCATCTCACCTAAATCTATTTTTCAACAACGTGTGGATTATTCAGTGTGTATGTGTGTATGTGTGTGTGTGTGTGTGTGTGTGTGTGTGTGTGAGAGAGAGAGGAGAGAGAGAGATGGTGGTGGGTATAAATAGTCAAGAAGACACACACACAGACTCATATATATCTATGTATGTATGTATATGTATGTATGTATATGTATGTATGTATGTATGTATGTATGTATGTATATATATATATATATGTATGTATGTATGTATGTATATATATATATATATATATGTATGTATGTATATATATATATCTCTATATATAAACGGCAGTTGTCTGTGTGTTTCTGTGTGTCTGTTAGGTTGTACCCTCACCCTGACCACGGCTTTCAACCGATTCTGATGAAACTTGACACACACATAGCCCAATGTCATAATTCAAAACTAACGCAGCGAAAATTTTGAAAAGTTCCCCAGTTCTGAAAAAAATCGATAAATTTGACATGGGTCGAGATCTGAAACACAAACCACAGACTGTGTAGGGGACGCAACTCGACCTTTTTAACTTTTACCATCATTTTTTTCCCCATTTTTGGCTATAACTCTCTAAAAATGCTTTATAGTTATTTCCCTTACAAACCCGAGCAACGCCGGGCGATACTGCTAGTATATATATATATATATATATATATATATATATATATATATATATATATAATCTATAATATATGTATGTATGTATGTATGTATGTATGTATGTATGTATATACGAGGACGTTCAATAAGTAATGCCTCTGACCCACTTGCCGTTGTTTGATCTAGCTGAAATTTTGCATGTGCAATCATTTATATCTCTATAGAGTAAGTGGCCAAATTACAGCTCTGAATTAATTGTGGTTTCTGATTTACAGGTGTTTGAACCGAGTCAAGTGTGAAATGGAGCCTGTTGAGTGTCGAGCAGTGATCCGGTTTTTGTATTTGAAGGACGCACATCACGGGAGACTTTTGATGAAATGAAAGTAACTTATGGTGATGATGCCCCATCATATGACCTTGTAAAACGCTGGCATCGTGAATTCAAACATGATCGGAACTCTGTGGAAACAGCTCCAGATCTGGTCGCCCCCTTCTGCCATTGATGAGGCATCTGTCCGTCAAGTTGAGGCTGCCATTTTGGAAGATCGACGCATACATAATTATTCGCCAAATAGCCCATGAGGTCAAGATTAGTACCAGGTCTGTGGAAACTATCATTCATGACCATTTGCATATGCAAAAGGTGTCTGCCAGATGGATTCCCAGGTTGCTCACGTTTTCCAGAAGCAAGAACGCGTCGAGTGCTCGAGGGGGAATTTGGAGATGTGCCAAGAAGATGAGTCAAAATTTTTCGAAAGACTGATTACACAGGATGAAACCTGGGTCCATCACGATGATCCAGAGACCAAAGCCCATTCAATGCAGTGGAAGCACCGTGACTCACCCCCTCCAAAGAGGCAAGGGTGCAGCCCTCCGCTGGCAAGGCCATGCTCACAGTCTTCTGGGACCAGGGAGGAGGAGTAGTGATGACAGATTTTCTGGCAAAGGGTACCACAATTGCAGGAGCCTATTATGCTTCACTTTTGAGGAAATTAAGAGAAGTTATCAAAATCAAGAGGCGGGGCAAGATCAGCAAAGGCATGCTCTTCCTGCAGGACAACGCTCCGGTCCACAACTCGCTTGTCGCCAGATCAGAAGCACAGGTGTATGGCTATGAACTCCTCCCCATCCCCCGTACTTTCCTGACCTTGCACCCTCTGATTTTCACCTCTTCCCAATCATTAAGTTGTTTTTGAAAGGAAAGCGTTTCCCAGATGATGCAGCCTTGATTTCTGAAGTCACGTTGAGGTTGGAGGACCAAGCTGGGCTCTTCTACAAAAACGGTCTCCAGAGCCGCATGTATGTATGTATGTATGTATGTATGTATATATATATATATATATATATATATATATATATATATATATATATATATATATATATATATATATATATATATATATATATGTACGTACGTATGTATGTATGTATGTATTATTTTACATGTTTCATCTCTAAGGCTTTCAGTTTCCGTGTACCAAATCCACTCAAGAATGAATGAGTTTGGTAGATGGAAGAAGCCCGTCATATATATGTATATACGTATATATATATATATATATATATATATATATATATATATATATATATATATATATATATATGCGTTCGTGTGTGTGTGTAGGTAGAGGGTAGAGATTTTCTTCATTACTTCAGGGAATGACGCCCCTGCCTTACACGAGTCCCGGTCTCAGCTGGCTCCGGCTAACAGTACCTGGTATGGGGCCCCTAACCAGGGTTACGGAAAAGAGGCGGCCTTCAAAGAAATCCGAAGTGAAGCCCCGTAGGCGGTTTAATGTTCAACTTGACACTCTTCCGTTAGCTCCTGCAACCAAACTGGTGCCAAACGTAATGCTCTTCACTCCTTTGGACTATGACAGCAAGGTCAAGAGAGGAATCCTGACGATTGGGCTACCCCGGATCTTCTTACATCTAGCCCAGGCCTACACAAAACTGGAGTGGGCACTTCAGTGCTGCTGTTAAACGTGGCAAACATCTGCGTCACCTGCCAGAGGGAGTGTTTGTCCTGGATAGGACTACGCAGGAGATGTAAGTGACATGAAATGTAAAAACCAGACTTGATTATTTTTATGCGCAACTCCATTGTCTCCCGAGACAAAAATAGGCCAACAATGACAACAACAACAATATATATGTATATATTTATATATAATCGACCCCGAAAGGATGAAAGGCAAAGTCGACTTCGGCGGAATTTGAACTCAGAACGTAACGGCAGACGAAATACTTATTTCTTTACTACCCACAAGGGGCTAAACACAGAGGGGACAAACAAAGGCAGACAAACGGATTAAGTCGATAACATCGACTCCAGTGCGTAACTGGTACTTAATTTATCGCCCCCGAAAGGATGAAAAGCAAATTCGACCTCGGCAGTATTTGAACTCAGCACGTAACGGTAGACGAAATACAGCTACGCATTTTGCCCGGCGTGCTATAATGCATATACATATACATATATATATATATATATATATATATATATATATATATATATATATATATATATCTATATATATATAGCATATACAATATATATATAATATATATATATATATGCATATACATATATATATATATATATATGCATATATATACATTATATATATATGTATATACATATATATATATATGTATATACATATATATATATATATGTATAATATATATATATATATATATATATATAATATATATTATATATATATATGATTGATTGATTGATTGATTGATTCCAGTTTCAGCTCATGAGCTGTGGCCATGCTGGGGCACCGCATTTGTTGCTACACAGTTTTACTTCACGAAAGCTTTTTAGCAAATGCCTCTGGTGCATGAGAGAGTTCGATGCAGCTGCCCTCATCTGCACCTCCTGCCGTGAAGTTGGTTCATCTGGGATACCTGACAGGAAGAGATCCAGTTTCATTTTAAAGATATCTGCGTCCACCCCATGCACGTCTCTTAGGTTCTTCGGGAGGATATTGAAGAGTTGTGGGCCTCGGAAGCCCAGGCTATCACAGTATCTTCTCCTACATCTTGATGGTAAATTTGGAGTCCTAGGCACCACGCTGTGGCGCCCAGTTCTGGCATTTGTTTGTAACTCTCGATGCTAAAGTTTGGGACAAGTCCCTCCATGATCTTCCAGATGTATATTATGGCATATCTTTCCCGCCTACGCTCCAAGAATATAGTTTAATCTCTGAGTCTTTCCCAGTAGCTTATATTCTGCATAGAGGCTATCTTCTTCGTGTAGCTACGTTGGATCGCCTCAAGTTTGTGATCAACTTGACACTGGATGGTGACCATAACTGAGAGCAATAGTCAAAGTGGCTTAGGACAAGTGTCCTCCAGAGGACCATCATGGTTTCTTGCTCTCTTGTTCTAAAGGTTCTGAGAATCCATCCGGCCAGTCGTCTACATTTCATTGCGCAAATTTAGCAACATGTACACGAAAGGTTGCGTCATCACTCATGTAAATACCCAGGTCACGCACTGATTGTGTCTCTGGTATTGCAATTCCTCCGGGTCCAGTGTATTCATTGGGTATTGCATTGGTTTTGCATGCTGATAGTATAAAGCTTGAAACTTTTCAGCATTGAACTGCATGCTTTTTCAGCCCACTTGTATATTTGTCCAGCTCACATTGCAGGCGTTTAGTGTCTCAGGGTTCTGTATTGCCTGTGAAACTTTTGTATCATCTGCATAACTTGTGATCGTGGCTCTCTGCGTGGCTGAGAGGGCATGTCTGAGGGGGCCATTATGAAAAGTAGTGGTCCCAAACAGTGCCCTGCGGACAACCGCTCACTATTTGCGTGTTAATGGAAGTGGCTCCATGGCTACTACCACCTGACTTCTATCTTTCGAAAGTCATGAAGCCATTCTCCCAGTTTTCCATCTATGTTGAGATCACGCAGTTTGTGACATATCATTCCATGATCGACTTTATCAAAGGCCTTTGCAAAGTCGAGATATATCACTTCAACATTTGAGTGGTTGAGAGTCGTTTCAGCACCCAGTCATAGTGTTGTAGGAAGCTGAGTTAAACGCTTCTCCTGGTCGGGAAACCATGTTGGGTGTCGGGCAGCAAGTCATTTTCTTCAAGGAAGGTGATCAGTTTCCTTCTGACTATTCGTTCCATGACCTTGCTGATGTGTGAGGTCAGAGAGATAGGTCTGTAGTTCTTGGCCTCCGCTCGGCTACCTCCTTTATGAATAGGGCATATTTTACCTTCCTTCAGTTTCTTGGAAGTTTGCCAGCTGCAAGGAAGCTCTGAAAGAGGAACTGCAGTGGTCTTGCTAGACTCTCTACATACTTTAGGAGGTTTGCCGGGAATCCATCGGGGCCAGTAGCTGAGTCTGTTTTCATTTCATCTATAAGCCTTTATTACATCGTCTTCCTTTATATCGATGTATGTAGTATATCGTCGCCGCCTCTGATTTTATATCTGCAGTGGTAAAGAAGTCAGTTGGTTGGTGATTTGGAAATGCCCAAGGGGTGGAGTGAAAACCTCTTGAATTGCTCATTCAGTATTTCACTTACCCTCATTGGTTATATATATATATGTATATATAATATTTATATATATATAGATATATATATATTATATATATATATGCGTAGCTGTATTTCGTCTACCGTACGTTCTGAGTTAAGTACCGCCGAGGTCGAATTTGCCTTTTCATCCTTTCGGGGGCGATAAATTAAGTACCAGTTACGCACTGGGGTCGATGTAATCGACTTAATCCGTTTGTCTGCCTTTGTTTGTCCCCTCTGTGTTTAGCCCCTTGTGGGTAGTAAAGAAATATATATATATATTTACTGCGTGGCACCTTGGGCAAGTGTTTTCTACTATAACCTCGGGCCGACCAAAACCTTGTGAGTGGATATGGTAGACGGAAACTGAATATGTATGTGTGTATATGTTTGTGTGTCTGTGTTTGTCCCCCCAACATCGCTTGACAACCGGTGCTGGTGTGTTTACGTCCCCGTAACCTGGCGGTTCAGCAAAAGTAACCGATAAAATAAGTACTAGGCTTGGAAAGAATAAATTAGATTGTGGAAAAATTAAATGAAATGTTTTTTAAAAATATTTCTATAGTTTTCAAATGCAAGGGACGTTTTCCTTTTTTTTTTGTGTTTGTCACTGTCTCTATTTTTTACTCGTGTCACTTCAAGGTAGCTGGCAGCAGCCAATGGTAGTTTGATATGAATTCTTGTCTTTGATTGTTTAAGTAGCAGCAGCAGTAGTAGTAGAGGAAGGGGGCGGCGAAGAGAAGGAGGGGGGAGAGTGGTATGCCAGGTGGAATCCTCTTAATGGTCAATATATATATTCATATATATATATATATATCTTATATATGTGTGTATATATATATGTATATATATATATATATATATATATATATAATATGTATTATATATGTATATATATATATATAATATATATATATATATATATGTATATATATGTATATACATATATATATATATATATATATATATATATATGGGTGGACTCTATATATATATGTATACAGATATATATGTATATACATATATATATATATATATATATATATATATATATTATATATGTATACATATATATATGTATATACATATATATATATATATTATATATAATATATATATATGTGTGTGTGTATATATGTATGTATATACCTATATATATATATTTTTAACTCTTTTTACTCTTTTTTACTTGTTTCAGTCATTTGACTGCGGCCATGCTGGAGCACCGCTTTAGTCGAGCAAATCGACCCCGGGACTTATTCTTTGTAAGCCCAGTACTTATTCTATCGGCTCTTTTGCCGAACCGCTAAGTTACGGGGACGTAAACACACCAGCATCAGTTGTCAAGCAATGCTAGGGGAACAAACACAGACACACAAACATATTCACACACACTTATATATATATATATACATATATACGACAGGCTTCTTTCAGTTTCCGTCTACCAATCCACTCACAAGGCATTGGTCGGCCGGGGCTATAGCAGAAGACACTTGCCAAGATGCCACGCAGTGGGACTGAACCGGAACCATGTGGTTGGTTAGCAAGCTACTTACCAAACAGCCACTCCTGCGCCTATATATATACATCATATATATATATATATATAGGTATATATATATACATATATATATACATCATATTATATATATATATATATGTATATACATATATATACATCAAAATATATATATATATAATTATCATAAGATATATATATATATATATAAAATATATTTTAAACATATTTTGAAATGTATGGATCGTTTACGAAGTGCTTAAAGAGTGCCAAGGTGAAAAATATAGAGTAGACAAAATAGAAAACGCAAAGTTTAAGCAGCCAAACAGATACCCGAACGCATAAATGAAATCTTCCTGTATTTTTTTTTTTACCCAAAGCCAGGAACTTTTCAGTGTCCCCTTGTGTGTGTGTGTGGTGTGTGTGTGTCTGCGTCTGTGTCTGTGTATATATATATAATATATATATATATATTACGGATATGTAGTTGCATACCAAGTGACCTGCTCTGAGATCGTGTGCTGGAACGAAAACAATTGCAGCGTGGGAGATGTTTATAAGCCATTTAAGAAACACACAAAAACCGTTAGATTCACCTCAACATTTGAATTTAATTTGCCAAACTATTTTCGTCGCTTTGAGATCGCGACCTGTTCACTGACGAAATTCCGTGCTGTATTTCCAGAAACGTTAGCACGCCGAGCGAAATGCTTCGCGGTATTTCGCCCGTCGCTACGTTCTGAGTTCAAATTCCGCCGAGGTCGACTTTGCCTTTCATCCTTTCGGGGTCGATTAAATAAGCACCAGCTACGCACTGGGGTTGATGTAATCGACTTAATCTGTTTGTCTGTCCTTGTTTGTCCTCTCTGTGTTTAGCCCCTTGTGGGTAGTAAAGAAATATGTATTTCCCCTTGAATGTTCACAACACCAATACTTCGGTGTCTGTAACCCGTCACATTTTACATTTTGGGATGATTTCAATGCAGGAATGAGAAGTGGAGTTTCCGAACATATAACCATTCATAAGGGTAACGCTGGAAAGAAAGTTTCGACTGCAGTGCTATGTCCCGAGATGTTTTGCAGCTGGGGCCATCTGTAAATGAAACAATACTATCCGCAGCACTTTTATTGAGATATAGTGACCACAAAATAGAAGTAAACTGAAGCAAGTGAAATGCTTGCCATAAGGGTGATGTCGAGTTCTTTCGTTGCCGCTTGTTGTCTCGTCTGTCACCAGTTCATAGTCGATTGCAAGTGTCGACTCAGAGATATATAGAGAGAAAGGAAGCAAAGGAGAGAATGAAAGAGAAACAGAGAGAGAGAGAGAGAGTGGGAAGTAGGGTAGTAGAATGTGAAAAACATGCGTGAGATAGAAAACAGAGATGAGAGAGAGAGGAGAGATACGGTAAGGCAGTTGTATTAAGTTTGTTGAGGTTTATTGCTGCAATCTGCAGCTGTTGCTCCAATTTTAGTCTAACAACTGCAGAACGAGCAGAAACTGAAACTTAATGTGCATGTGACTAGCCACAACTGCAAAAGAGAAAACTTATTATGAAAATAGTCTTATGGCAGGCGCAACGCAGTGCAGTAAATGTTGTTCTGTTTGATATTATGCATAGCAAATGTGTGTGTGTGTCTGTCCGTTTGATAATGTTTAAGTGGTCTAACATTTATACAACTTAGTTTACACTTTTGTTCTACTACATTCAGATTTAGGTATATTACACATGCTCACAAACATTCACACAGGCTTACACAGACATATTCCCACACGCACATACAATAAAGGAAGAACATGTTTTTCTTAACAATTTTTTTCTTAACAAGTTTTTCCGACTAGCCTCCAAACCAGTGGTTCGTAACGTTTTCTATGCTCCGCACCCTATAAGAAGTGTCTGATTAATTTTCGCCGCTTACAATTAATACCAGATTTGAAGGCGAGACGGTTAGTTTTTTAATAACTGATTTACTACATATTATGAGTGGACATATTGAAATATAGAACAATATATATATATATGTATGTGTGTGTGTGTGTGTGTGTGTATGTATGTGTGTATACTCTTTTACATGTTTCAGTCATTTGACTGTGGCCATGCTGGAGCACCGCCTTTACTCGAGCAAATCGACCCCAGGACTTATTCTTTGTAAGCCTAGTACTTATTCTATCGGTCTCTTTTGCCCAACCGCTAAGTTACGGGGACGTAAACACACCAGCATCGGTTGTCAAGCGATGTTAGGGGGGGATAAACGCAGACACACAAACATATACACACACATACATACATACATACATACATACATACATACATACATACATACATATATGTATATATATATATATATGTGTGTGTGTATGTATGTATGATATATATATATATATGTGTGTGTATGTATGTATGTATGTATATATATACACATGTATATATACATATATACGACGGGCTTCTTTCAGTTTCCGTCTACCAAATCCACTCACAAGGCTTTGGTCGGCCCGAGGCTTTAGTAGAAGACACTTGCCCAAGGTACCATGCAGTGGGCCTGAACCCAGAACCATGTGGTTGGTAAGCAAGCTACTTACCACACAGCCACAACAAGCAAGCAGGTGTATTAGTTTAACACTCGGAAAGAATGGAAAAGTCTTGTACTCTTCGAGCCTACGCTCTTCGATAGAAAGGATTAATAAAAAAAAACGTTGAATGATAAATAAATATATAGGCACAGGTGACGCTGTGTGGTAAGAAGCTTGCTTCCAAACAACACTGTTCTGTGCTGTGTCCCAGTGTGTGTTACGTTGGGCTAGTGTCTTCTATTATAGCCTCATGCCAACCAAAGCCTTGAGAGTGGATCTTGTAGACGGAAACTAAAAGAAGCCTGTCGTATATATATATATATATAACATTCAATTCACGATGGAATATAGCCATCGACAACTTCCTTTCCTCGACATCCTCATTAAGAAATCTCACAACGAAATAGAAACAGGTATATATTAGGTTGGCAACTAAGTTACCGCCGTTTTTCTGTAAATTTTGGAATTTATTGCGTTTTTAAAGTTTGGAATCTGTTTTTCTTTACGAGAATTCTATTTTTGAATCATTTTGGAATCTATTTTGTTTTGTTTTGTTTTTCTAGTTAATTTTAGTTAATTTTTGTTTATTTTCAGATCATTAAAAAGGAATGTCAAGTTAAGAAAAACGAGCATTTTCGACACCTCCTTCTTTTGCTTTTAATCAAAATTCTAAGGCCACAAAAGCTGCTCGCGACATTTGTGCTGTGTATGGAGAGGGTACCATAGCTGAAAAAACTGCTCGTGATTGGTATGCCAAGTTCAAAAATGGAAATTTGGACCTCAAAAACGCATCTCGTTCTGGCCGTCCAGTTGAGTTCGATGAAGGGCGATTGAACCAACTTTTGCATGAAAATTCTCGTCAAACGGCAAGGGAACTACCAGAGAAAATGGAATTCTTGCACACTGCTATAGAGAAGCATCTTCACTCGATGGGAAAGGTTCAGAAGCATAGAGCATGGGTTCCGCATACTTAATTGACAACAACAAAAATCAACGAGCCACAATATCCGCTGGTTTGCTTGCTCGCCACCGCTCAACACATGGACACAAGCAACAATTTCTTTAACGAATCGTTACTGGCGACGAAAAATGGTACCTGTACAACAATATGAAGCAGCATAAGGAATGGGTTAGCGCTGGTAAACACGCGATACCGCGCGTGAAGCAAGATCTTCATCCGCGTAAAACGATGTTGTGCATATGGTGGGACTGGGAAGGGATTATCTATTACGAATTGCTTGAACGGAACTAAATGTCCAACGTGGAGCCCTATGTTCAACAGATGGAAAGACTCAACACGGCTATTCAAGAGAAAAGACCTAATTGGCAGCATGGAGTTCTGCTGCACGACAACTCCCGCCCTCATATCACCAATATGACCAAGGAAGCCATTCAAATACATGACTGGGAAGTGCTGCCACACGCGCCGTACTCTCCTGATTTGGCACCAACGGATTTCCACCTCTTTCGATCTCTTTCAAATGTTATGCACGGAGTTTCGTTCAATACTGATGCAGAATTGAGAGCTTGGCTGGATCAATTTTTCGAGTCGAAATCGGGTGATTTCTACCAACAAGGTTTTGAAAATCTTCTTGAACGTTGGGAAGAATTCGTAAACAACAAAGGTGAATACATTATTGATTAATTAGTTGTTATTTCTTTATCAAACCTTTTAAAACATTTAAATTTTTAAAAAACGGCGGGAACTTAGTTTGCCAACCGAATACTATAATCCCATGGATTCCAAGCAATATCTACCGTTCAACTCATGCCGCCCAAGACACACTAGAATGAATATCCCTGTCAATCTAGAAAAAAGGATTTGTACTATAGTTTTTAATACAGGCACCAGGGACACACGACTACCTGAACAAAAGGATATACCCATCACCAGTAACTACCCACCATCACTAATTGACATATGCTTTTAACGTGCCCTACAACTCAACATCCACGAACTCAGATATCCCAAATTAAAGAAAGATTTACAACCAAAAGCCCTACCATACATCTCCGCACAAAACCCTCTTAACAATGAAGCCTTCGACACCATCCTCCAAAACATTTCCCTATTAAAAGGGACCTCAGAATGAATTTAATTCTCCAAACGCCCACCATCATAAAAAGCAAGAGACAACCCAAATCTATGAAAAGTCTCCTAACACAAGCCCGAATACGCTCAACAACAACAGATCCAGTTTCCCACATCAGATAGATCAATTTGCACAGTTGTCTGCTACCAAGCTTGTCCATCTCTAAAGGAACATCGTCTTGTTGAAGAGCTTTACCATTAGAAAGTTTTTTGATAGCAGTACTTATCTCTTCCAAGGAAGGGTATTCCACCTGCACATATATATTAATGATGTACACAAATACATGACAGGTATACATAATACTGAAATACGCAACCCATATTGACTCCGTGTGTAGAAATCAATTGCTTCATAAAGTACAACTGTAAAAACTAACGTAAAGCAAACACATACAGACAAATATATTAACATAACAAATTTTAAAAATCATAAAATCATATAAAACACTATAGAAAACAATGAAGAGACAAAAGAAACAGTAAGATAATACATGTTGGCTTTATTAGTTATTTATCTTTATTTAGAAACCTACGATGAAGAGGTCATTTCACATACGCTAAACTATAGATTTCACAGGGTACAACCTTAAAGCTGAAACCGATACGTTGACACCGCTACAACACAGAACGTTCCTGTCTCATTATTGGCTAAAATACAAAGATTATTTTTTCGATTTTTCAGCGTCTGTAACATTTTCATCAAATTATTTTTCCACAAGTTCATGGATTAACAGGAATAAGCTTATAAAACTGCATCAATATATCCAATTTTCAGATTTTTTACTTCCTTTTAAAAAATGCAGATTTGGTGACTGAAACATACTAGATCCAATTCAACAACAAAAAAAGAAAAACTACTCCATCTGGTAGGAGATAAATATTATTTATTTAAAGGACACAATACATGCCTTTAAGTGCTACTTACCGTTTCATATGTTGAGAATTATCTCAAATATATTCATCAGGCACAAACTACATATCATACATCATTATGATATGTGGCTTGTGCCTGATGAATATGTTTGAGATAT
Source organism: Octopus sinensis (assembly GCF_006345805.1). Taxonomy (NCBI): domain Eukaryota; kingdom Metazoa; phylum Mollusca; class Cephalopoda; order Octopoda; family Octopodidae; genus Octopus; species Octopus sinensis. Next base: position 46,747,755 of record NC_043009.1, on the reverse strand, counting down.
TTCTCAACATAGGCGTAGGAGTGGATGTGTGGTAAGAAGCTTGCTTCCCAGCCAGTTGCGGGTTCAGTTCCACTGAGTGGCAACTTGGGCAAATTTTTCTACTATAGCCTCGAGCCGACCAAAGCAATGTGAGGAAACTGAAAAAAGCCCGTCGTATATATATATATATATATATATATATATGTGTGTGTGTGTGTGTGTGTGTGTATGTGTGTATAGATGTATGTGTTTGTTACTTGTGTCTGTGTTTCTCCCACGCCATCGCTTGACAACCGATGTTGGTGCATTTACGTCCTTGTCACTTAGCACTTCGGCAAAAAGGGACCAATACAATAAGTACTAGGCTTACAAAGCACAAGTCCTTGGATCGATTCATTCGTCTAAAGGTAGAGCTCCAGCATGGCCGCAGTCAAATGACTGAAACAAGTAAAAGAGTAAAAGACTATGAATCTATTAATAGCACTTTCAGACATGTATTGTGTCCTTTAAATAAGTAATATATACATACATACACACACACGCGCGCACGCACAGACACAGACACACACACATACACACACACACACACACCACACACACACACACACATATATATATATATATATATATATATACATATACATACATACATATATATATATATATATATAATATATATATATATATATATATATATATATCTACAGGGGTTGACAAAAAAATGGAAATACCAAGTATCATAGCATCATAATTTTGAAATATCTATAAAACCGTCAAAAGCTTGTTTATTTTTATGTTTTTGATTTATTATTAGTGAGCTCAATATGTTTTGCTAAAATTGCTGTTTCTTTTCAGATATCATTAGAAAAAGGTAATTAGAATTCATTAAAATGACAGATCTATAGGACATTCAAAGTGGTCAAATTGTTGGTGTTCGTATGGCAGGCGCTAGCGTAAAGAAAACAGTCGAAATGTTTGGTGCATCAAGAAGTACTGTTTTGAAAGTAATGACAGCCTTTGAGAAAGAGGAGAAAACCTCGTCGAAACAAAACTCTAGAAGAAAACCCAAACTTTCAGATAGGGCACGTCGGACTCTTACGCGAATTGTTAGAAAGGATCACAAAAGTACAGCTCCCAAAATTGCTGCAGAACTTAATGACCACCTCGAGAACCCAGTTTCCTCAAAAACTGTTCGCCGGGAGGTGCACAAAGTTGGATTTCACAGGAGGGTTGCAATCAGAAAACCACTACTTTCAAAATCAAACGTTGGAAAGCATTTAGAGTGGAGTAAAAACCTGCAGAATTGGTCTCTAGAGCAGTGGAAGAATGTTATTTTCTCGGATGAGTAATCCTTTACATTATGTCCGACCACTGGCCGAGTATACGTGTGAGGACAGCTAAAAGAGCACTTGACCCAGACTACCTTCTTCAAACTGTTAAACATAGAGGAGGATCAGTGATGATCTGGGTGGGGCTATATCTTGGAAATCCGCCAGTGCCAATGGTGTCCCTTCATGGAAGAATTAATAGTCAAGACTATTTAAGCATTTTATCTCATCAAATTCGTCCTATGGTTGCAGAACTGTTTCCGGAGGGAAATGCAATCTTTCCGGACGATAATGCACCAATGTACACAGCTAAAGTTGTTACTGAATGGCACGAGGAACATTCTAGTGAAGTTGAAATCTTATCTGACCACCACAGTCTCCAATCTCAATATTATTGAACATTTATGGCACATTTTAGAAAAGCCTGTAAGGAGTCAATATCCACCACCATCATCACTACAAGAAATGGAAACTGTTTTAGCTGAAGAATGGATAAAAAAATTCCTTTGGAAACAATTAAAACTTTGTATGAGTCCATACCTTATAGAATTCAAGCTGTAATTACTGCCAAAGGTGGTCCTACTCCATATTAGAATAAATTTGTTGGAAATTTTAACGTGTTTCCATAATTTTGTCCAACCCCTAAATATGTGTGTGTGTGTGTGTGTGTGTGTGTGTGTGTGTGTATACGTGGTCTGACCAATAATTATCCGGACTGTTGCTATAGTAATGAAGCTAAAGGACGGTGAGTAAAGCCGCTTGGCACATATTGACCTTGAACTCTGCTATACATACGCACTAAGTGTTAACGTTCTAGCAGTGCTTAGAAGGAAGGCGTGTAGCTTGTGATTGTCGCATAACCATAACAGAGAAAGTTGAGCAGAGAAACTGCATAAAATTTTGCCAAAAGCATGGCGATACCTGCTCAATGGCCAATGCAGTGTTTTCAAAATGTTTTCATCGTTCTCGATCCAATCAACTTGCACAACTGAAAACTGAGTGTCTATTTGGTTAGCTGAAAGCAGTTTTCGAATAAACTTAGCATTCACTGTGTCATACCCAAATCTTCAGTGATGATGGACTGAACTGAACCGTGACTAATCTGCAACATCCTCTGATAACTCACGGATGGTGATTCGACGATTTCCCCTCACAGCTGCACGTACATCTGCGATGTTTTCTCAATTCTGCTGGTTGCGGGTCTTCTAGAACATTCGTCAATATCGACATTTTTGGGGGCCAGCTTGGAAACGTCTGAACCACTCGTACAATTGTGTGCGGCTCATATACTCCTCCCCATACATATTTTGCAACTTTGCATTGGCCTCTGAGCAGGTATCACCATCACAGCTTTCTCTGTTATGGTCAACACGTGGATCACACGCTACAGACCTTCCTTCTAAGCACTGCTGTAAACAGCGGAAGTGAGCTAGAACGTTATACCTTAGTGCGCATGCACAGCAGAGTTCAAGGTCAATCTGTCCGAAGAAACTTCACTCTGCGTGGTGTGGCCTTGTTGCTATGGCAACAGTCCAGGTAATTATTGATCAGACCTTGTGCACACACACACACACACACACACACACACACACATATACATCTATACATATATATATACACAGTAAGAACTTTTCCATTCTTTACGAACTCGTCAAGACAAAATCAAAAACAAAATGGTAAAAACAGAACGTTTCGTTGTTCATTTATACGAATCGGATGTCTTTTAGTTCTGCTTAGAAGAGGAGAATATTGTTTTGATTTTTTTTTTTTGTAAAAGGGATCGAGAGTTCGTTCTTCATTTATATGTATCGGATATTTTTGTTTTGTTTTGTTTAGATGAGGAGAATATTATTTAAAAAAAATTTTTTTTTTGAAGAAGTGAGAGAGAGAAAGAGAGCATATAAATGAATGGCGAAACGTTCTCTTTAAAGGATTTTGATTTTGATTTTGTCT
>NC_043009.1:46734495-46739495 GCF_006345805.1 Octopus sinensis | reverse complement strand
GTTTTTTGTTTTTTTTATATCTGTCCCTTTTGCTGTCCTGGTGTTCGTATGCATTCGATCCTTCTTCCAGGAAATCTACGCTTCCAGCTTAGTTTTTCTTGGAGGGCTGGCCGTGATCTAGTAATCTCAAGATTAATCAGCCGAAATTACTACGATGATCCGGTTCTTGACTGAAGACTGAGGGGTTCGAATGTCCTGTCCATGTTTATTGTATCGTCTTCTATGAGTTATACGTTCTTGTCCATGTTGTATTTTTCTACATACCTTAACATATATTCCAGGCGCCCCGTACCCCCTTTATCATTAATGTGAACACATATTCTTAATAATTGGTACGACTCTCTGTTTGTCTCTCTCTCTCTCTCATTTTTACTTTCTCTCTATTCATCTTCTCTTTCCTCTGATCCTTTGGTCTAGTCTTCCACTACCCTCCTATTTCTTTGTCTCGCTCTGCACTCACAGGTCATTCTTCGACACCCATCCCTTCTCCTCTCTGATTCCTTCTTTCTCTCTCTTCTCTCTCTTTGTTGCGTTTTGTCCCCCTTTTCTCTCTCTCTCTTTCTTTTCTTTTCCCTCTTCTCTGTCACGTGACTGTTGCCGAAATCTGCCTTTCAGCTCCTGACCCTCGTCGTGTTAACATCGTTGTTCTTCGTCCGCCGCTATAAAGGCTTTTTCCAATGCGCCAGAGAAAAAATTTGTTTGCTTGTTATCAGTCGTAAGACACTTGTTGTTTTCACCGTTAATGCTTCTGTATTTCATGTTTCTGTATTCCATTATTGTTTTTTGTTTTTTTTATATCTGTCCCTTTTGCTGTCCTGGTGTTCGTATGCATTCGATCCTTCTTCCAGGAAATCTACGCTTCCAGCTTAGTTTTTCTTGGAGGGCTGGCCGTGATCTAGTAATCTCAAGATTAATCAGCCGAAATTACTACGATGATCCGGTTCTTGACTGAAGACTGAGGGGTTCGAATGTCCTGTCCATGTTTATTGTATCGTCTTCTATGAGTTATACGTTCTTGTCCATGTTGTATTTTTCTACATACCTTAATATATATATATATATATATATATATATATATATATATATATATATTTATGAATTTACTTGCTTCACTCATTATATTTCGGTCACGCTGGGGCACTGCCTTGAAGAGTTTTATTCGAACAAATCGACACGGCGATTTTTTTTTTTTGAAGCCTGTTTTCTTTCCCCCTTTGCCGAAGCGCTAGGTTACGGGGCCATAAACACGGGCGCTGGTTGTCAAGCGGTGGTGGGAAGGACAAATCCAGGCTCATAGACACACACACATACATATGAGTGTGTGTGTATGTGTGTGTCTGTGTCTGTCTTCCTGGCTATTTGTACCCCCATACCCCCACCGGGGTTAGTGTGTATATGCAAATATATATGTGCCTGAATGCGTTTCTATAAATATGTATGTATGTATGCAGCTGTCACATCGAGGATGTTGCACGCACTCCCCCTCTCTCACTCACTCACACACACAAACACACATACACACACAGGCACACACACATTCATACACATACATACACACATAAATACACACATACACACACAAAAGGGGTGAATTTTTAAGGTACAAAATCTTGTTTTTGTTGGCCCTTCGCCTCGAAAACCATTTCGTTTCTCTGCTCCACTGCTATGGGTCTAAACAGCTCAAGAGATTTTGGAACATATGTCAACGTATCCGAGAAGCGAATCATAAAGTTCCTCTCCCCTATTCTGATAATTTGTGCTATAAGTGCATTAACATTGAATGTTTATGATTCGTTTGTTATCCAAGACATAATTTCCATTTTATCAATCGGATATAGCAACGGGAATCAAAATCTCTTTGCTTATATAAGTATCTTCGACGCCTAAGCTAACATCAGTTTCACCCTACACTACATCATAACTCTCTGACAGCTAAAAAATTCTATTGATTTGATCTCCTGATTCTTCTTGGCTCCTATATCAAGCAGCTCTATTTAACTACGTAGACACTTTATCGAGAAAGTGGACAGGAACATGCTGTTTGAGGGTTTCCCAATCTGCTACTCCACCCCCCCATTGAATGAATAATGATAATTTCGAATTTAGGTACAAGCCCACAATTTGTACGCGTGTGTGAGCATGCATAAGGTGCGGTATGGGAGTCTTTATTGGTTAAATCTTCTACTGTGCAATATTATTATTTTACTTTATCGACGTCAGAAAGGTAAAAATTGAAGTTCATCTTGGTGAGATCTGCATCGAGAACGTAAAGATCCAGAACAAATACTGTACGGCATTTATTCCAACACTACAACGATTCTCCTAATCTCGCATCCTCACCCGGATAAAACAATAATCTGTTAGGGGAAAAACAAAATTAACTGGTACTGCTTCGGTCGAAGTCAATCGGTTGAAAATCAAACTGGGTCCTGGCAAGTTACTGACAGTGCAGCAGCAGCGATGGTGTCTAGACTATAACAAATCTACGCTCAATGAATTTACTTCAAACAGTGTTTGCTTTTTTCGTTCTGTTTTTTTAAAAAAATTTTTTCGTGCTTTTGGTGGGTAGAAAATATTTAGAGAATTGGTACTCTCCGACATCGATCTAAAAACGACATCAAGAAACTAAAACTGTGTTCAATTTATTTTGGGTTTACTTTTTCTTTTACAAGAGAAATAGCGAAGCCACTAAGCGTGGTATCCTAACCAGGTTAAAGTGCGTGGGAGCTTTCTATCCTGTTTTTTTTTTTTTTTTATCAGAACGTCAACGTATTGGATGAAGCATAGCACTCCTTAAGTAGATATTCCCGGTCAACAGAACACTGGGAAGTTGCCACGTTGCTTGTATGCAAGCTCCCAGCCAAGGCCTCCCCAGCATTTTACAGATTCACTAGTAATAACTTTCCGATTTCTGTACCCCCACACTCCAACCGATGAATTCTTCCGCTGTTGACCAATCATTACATATTCATCAAAACGTTGGCCATTTGACAATCAACCTTTATATCCATATCTATATATCTATTTTGAAGGGTCGCTCTACGTTTCCACCAATTGTGGGCAGAATCTGTAGCCGATTAGTGCAGCAAATAGACTATTATATCTAACTAAACTGGTTAGAAGCAGGTTATATATGCATGCAAATAATATCTTATCTCCTATTCTGTTTGATCAAGTCAAACTGGCTACACATTCTTTACCAACACGTATGAGAATACGAAGAGATAGGGAAGGGTTTGTAAGAAGTTTAATTAGACAGACAAGCAGGTAGATAGACAGACAGATAAATAGATAGATAGATAGATAGATAGCAGTATGGAAGAACAAAGAGATGGAGAGAGTAAGCAACAGGAAGAGCTGCTCGTTTGAGAGTACGAATGCACTGACTATGAAATAATGAGAGATCTGCATAAAACGCAAAGTTATTCAGTGTGAAAATGTGTATAGTTTATCATAAAGGAGGTGCTGTAGCACAGCCTTCATAGTTAAAAGAAAGAAAAACACCATTGGTTAATGAGTGACCACTATTTCTATTTTCCTTGTGTGTGTGTGTGGTTAGATGTTGATTTTCTTAATCAAAGATGGCATGTAAGTAAATAAATAAATAAATAAAAATGCTTTGTAGTATTTTGTTTCATCCTTTTAATATTTCTTATCGATAAAATTTACCAATCAATTAGTGATATCAATTAAATCGGTTATTATTTTTATCCAAGAGGTGATCTCATTCTGCTAGGTAGTGAATGCTTTACTTTAATCGGTTACATCTATTAGAAGTCAAATTCAGCAGGGGCCTCACTTTCATTTTATGCCTGATTGACTTTGACAGACGCAGTACCAGTAATATATAAAGTACGTTTCGATTTTCCATACTTTCAAAGTTATAAATGTTTATTGAATTATCTTACAGAGAATGCTCAACTGGCAGAATCGTTGGAGCGTCGGAAAATACATTGAAGAATTTGTTGTGGATCTTTATACACCGAATTCATTTTCCTCTGGTATCAACAGATTTGCCTTTCAACTTTTCAAGAGTTCATAAGTTGAAGTACCAATGAAGTACTGGAACGGGTTTTATGCTATCAATCAACATATATATATGAATATAAATATATATATATATGTGTGTGTGTCCGAGCCTTAGTACGCATATGGATGTATATGTAAACCAACATGTATGTGTACGTATATGCCGAATCATAAAGGTCAGCTAGGAACAATCGCATGTGTAACCAATCATGAATAACAAATCAACAGTACAAAGAAATCAAATGTTAATTCCTGGCAACCACTTTCACAGTAACAGAATCACCATCCCACTACATTTATATATTCAAAATAGTTTGCCAACGGTCATTCAGCAACAACACACTCTGATAAGCTCAGTGACTACTACTTAATTCTGGCCGCGACAAACAGAGAGGATGTTGCTGAAGCCGAGAATTTGAACTTACGGAGACAATATTTACAAAATCACCTGAAGAAGCACAACTAGATCTCAAAATGCAGGGAAGCGGTTGAATAATCAAGCACCTGCACGTCTGGAGAACTACGCTGCGTGGAAACAATTGTAGTGATTAAAACATAAATGTCGAACCGTACTCCTTCTTGTCGACTCCAATATTTTCAATCATATATATATATATATAATATATATATATATATATATATATATATATATATATATATATATATATATAGATATATATATATATATATATATATATATATGTATGTATGTATGTATGTATGTATGTATGTATGCAGAGTAGACGAAACAGGGACAACTGAAGAAGGGGAATATTCCTTGTGTTGTATGTCTTGTACTCTGTTTTTTCGTTGTTTGAAAAAAGTCCGTTTCCATGTTTTTGATTTTATGTTTTCGTTTCTCATTGTGTTTAACGCTTTTTTGTACCCATATATGCAATGCATATATGGGTACAGGACATAAAAACAAAAACATGGAAACGGACTTTTTTCAATATATATACATGTACGAG
>NC_043009.1:46714495-46731995 GCF_006345805.1 Octopus sinensis | reverse complement strand
TTTTTCTAAAATTTTCGTTGCGACTTGCAACCTTTTCCGTATTTGTTGACTCTGTCCGTTATTCACACTGCGTTCTTTTTTGTTTGTGCGCATATGTGTGGGTGAGTGTGCGTGTGTGTGTGTGGTGTGTGTGTGTGTGTACATACACATGTATGTATGTATGCATGCATGTGTGTATACATGTATGTCTGTGTGTGTGTGCATATGTATACATGTATGTATGTGTATACATTTGTATGTATATTCTGCATATTCATGTGTTTGCATGTCCGTGTTTGTGTGTTTTTATGTATGTGTGTGTGTTTTTTCCACTGTCTCCTAGTGTGTGCACTGTCTCGTAGTGTGTGCATGTGTGTGTATGGGTCTTTTGCATACGTATTATGTTTGTATGTATGGATGTGTATCTCCATACGTGTGGACATGTGCCTCCATATGTGACCTTGTGTGAATAAAGTGTGTGTGTGTATATATGGTCATGTCTCAAATTTGAGACAATATGACGACAAAAATCAGTCCTCCATACTCTACCAACATGCCAAGGACCAACATGGAGGCAACCTGGGTCAACTTGACATCCGCATCTTATCCAAGCCCACAAAGGACCCAACACTCAGACAAATACGGGAATACGTCCTTATAAATGAAACTTCCCCAATACTAAATAGGAAATATACGTAGCACATATCATACCTTCATAGCCACATTGTATACAGGTAGAGTAGAATAGTTAGTGGCCTGTTATCTAGATAGATGTATGTGTGCGTGTGTGTCTGTGGGTTTATGTATATGTATATGCACATGTATATAAGCATATGGATATGAAAGTAAACAGATAGACATACAAACGGTTAGGTACATAGGTTATATGAACAGACAAGCACACTCATACACTCACCCACATACATGCACACAAGCAAAAAATGCACGTAGTATGAATACAGGCAGATTCAACAACGATTGAAAAGGTTGCAAGATGCACCGAAATTTTTAGAAAAATAAAGAAGGAAATGAGTGGAAATTTTACCGGTGAGTGTGTTAAATTATAAGGCACTAAAGAGAATTACTCTCCCCAGACACAACATAATACGCTTTAACGCACAAACTCATATAAGGAATCTTACAAACCAAATCCAAAAACGAAATATATATATATATATATATGCAAAATCGTGCGTTTATTTTGTAATAACTGTAGTCTCAACTGACTGTCAATCAACAAAATTAAACTATTTATTTTTATTTCAGTTGCGTTTCATGGTCTTGTTGCATTTGGTTTTGATTACTTTATTGTATTATTTCGAACAAATTCACGAGCTTGGAAACCAATTTTTAAATAATAAGGTAAGAAAAAAATATTGAAATAGAATTTTAACTTCAAATTAGTAAAATTATTTTTTTCCCGTTGGTAAAGGACATGAGGAGTTCTTTTCGTGATTATTAACGTGCTGTTTGAAACACAGAGTATTGGAGAACTCTTTACCACAATATTTACATTTATAAGGTTTTTCACCTGTATGCGTTCGAATATGAGATTTCAGGTATGTACTGCTACAAAAGGCTTTCGAACAGTATGTACAACTATATGGTCGTTCGCCCGTGTGAATTCGAAGATGCCGGCGCATATTTGAACTATTTGAAAATGTCTTATTACAGTAACTGCATCGATGTGGGTTTTCGCCAGAATGAGTTCGTTTATGGATTCGCAAAGAAAACTTACTAGCGAAGGACTTATTGCAGATATTACAACTATAAGGACATTCCCCAGTGTGAGTCCGTTGGTGTCCTTGAATACCAGACAGACTGGAAAAAAACTTGCCGCACTTATAGCACTGATGTCTCTTTTCACCTGTATGAGTTCTCACATGACTAGTCATGTTGGAACTGCACAGGAATTTTTTCTTACAGATCTTACAGCTATATGGATAGTCTTTTGTGTGTGTCCTGATGTGAACTTTTAAAGAAAAATTGGTAACGAATCTTTTAGCACAATGAACACATTGGAACGGTTTCTCGCCTGTATGGGTCATGATATGATTTTTCAAGTTGTTCTTGCATGCAAATATATTGCCACATATGTCGCATTGGAATGGATGCTCACCTGTATGGGTTTTAAAGTGCAAGCTCATATATACATCATCAATGAAAGACAGACCACACTGCTTACAAGTTGATAAATTATTGCCAGAATGCCTTTTTGCATGAAGATGTCTATGGAAGGCAGTGACTGTTGTAAAACATTTTTGGCATTCTTCACAGGTATAAGGTTTTTCTTTAGTGTGTAATAGAGCATGTCGCAAATACCTTGGTTTGGATGAAAATTTTAAATCACAATGTGGGCATAAATAAGGAGAATTGGCTGGGTGAGACTTCAAATGTTCCTTCAATAATTTCGTTGTTGGGAATATTTCATCACAATAAACACATTGTAAAGATGAATTTTCAGAATTTTTCGTATTTGGAAAGTTTGTTTGTGAGTCCGACATCGTTTCCTTAGCTGTTTGTTTGCCAGTGTTACTCAAATAAGTAGTTTCTGTTGCGTTAGTTTGCGTATCATGGAGTGTTGTTTGATATGTTTCCTCCTCTTCTACATCTTTACTATACCCACACGAGTCCAATGCCATAGTGACTTCTTTTGTGGCTTGTTCTCTGTTTATAATGTTTGTTGTACCTTCATTTGTTGTGAAATCATCCGTAACATTTGTTCTTTTGTTAACCTCTGGTACACATCCCTTATTAGGAAGCATTAGAAGTGGAGCATTCCGAATTGTTGCTGTTTGTAAAACAGTATTCTGAATAATTTCAATTGAATTGGATTGTTTTGGACCACCATCCGGAGTCATGTCATTAGTGTTTTCTTCCAGTGCCTTATGCATAACAGACACTGGAATACTTTCAGTATTACTGGAAGTAGTTTTGTTATGTATATATTCTTTGCTTTTCAGATTTAACATATGTTTGTTTAGCTCTGTTATGCTAATATTTTCAGGTTCAGAAATATTTTTTTCTGAACATCCATTGTTTGTATTCATTGAAGAATGAATCAACTTAAAATATACCTCTTTTGAATGCATTTCTGATGCTGTATTTCTTAGTTCTCCAGTCCCTGTATAATTCTGATTTACTTGCAGGTGGTGGTTTGGTTGTGTAGGTTTTGGCTTGTGCACAGCATTATCTACAATGGCGTTTAGTGAAGTATTTTCGTTTACGCTGCGACAGTTTTCTGCCGAATGTACCGCATGGCGTTCCTCTGTACACCTGTCTACATTAACTGGATGAAAACCTCGATGAATATGTCGACTCAAACCCTTCTGCGAAAAAGTTATAGCTGATTCTGGAACTTTATCTAATCTTTCTTTATGGCAATTTTCGTGAATTTGGTGGGATGCCGCACCCTTTTCAATGTTCATTTTGGTATTATCATCCGATGACTGGATTGAGTGTTTATTATATCTAATTGCCTTTTCATTGCAATTGACAATATGCTTATTCGGATGTGCCTCCATTCCATTTTGCCAATAATTCATTTTATATTTCATGAAATTACACGAACCGTAATAGGAGTCTACGGTCTTATATGCATTTTGTGACAGTGGTGGATCACTAGTTTTTAATTTTTCATAGTTATTACATTTACTGGATTTTGCTTCTAAATTAAAATTTCTTGAATGGTTGAAATTAAAACTGGAATTTGGTGAATGATATTTTGGAATATTTTTTTCATTTTCTTTCATATTTGATGCTTCTGAATGACCACGGTGTAGTTCATTGTACATTAAGGAGACTCTAAAGGCATTTTCATGGTCTGTGTATGCACCAGAATCGACAGCTCTGGACGAAGGATATTCATTAGAAGTCCTAACTTTATTGCTCCAAGAATAATTTGATGGTGGGTAATGCATGCCGTCAAACATATTCTTGCCCAGTGCTGATTGCAAACTACTATCTGGAGTGTCGTTTGCAAAACTTTTATACATATTATCAGTTCCATTGGATGGGGACATATTTGCTTCCTTCATTCTCTGTTGCCAGCGATTGATATTTGTAGGTAAATCAGAGATACTCGGAGATTTCCGTGTTATGTTGCCATCAGACGCGCAAGATAAAGATTCGTTTCCTTCATTTTGTCGTGTGGTCGATAACAAACTAACCGGCCTAGAATTTGAGTGGGGTCTCTCATGAAAATTACATATTTTACAATTAGTACAATAATCTTCCACATAATTGTTCTCTTTCAACAGTTCCTCTTCGCAATTTCGAATATTGGGAACGATTAAATTTACTGGTTCTTCGGTATCACACTCAGTTCTTGCTTCTCGAAGTAAATCAATTGTTTTCGCCATTGTTAACATTCTCTCCTCTTTCTTTTTATTATTACTTTCACTATGTTTACTTTTTGCCTCATTCGTTTGTCTTAAATACGTTGGAGATGTATTATGGATAGTCCTATGACTTAAATTTTCACATTTGTTGTTATCATTATTTTTATTGTTGTTCTTATTGTTGTTCACCGGTATTTCGTAACAGGCTTTAGAATTACTATCATTTGAATATAGTTTCTTGTTATTTCGTTGTTTGTCATCAGTGTTATTGCTATCGCTTCTTCTGGGCACGCAATCCGGTGATTCTTCATTCAAAAATGGCCTCCAGAAATGTATGGGCCGTGTTTCTGAAACTTTGTTTGGTTGAATCATGCGTGGTCGTTTTACAGTACCATTATAATGAACGGGGGAAAGCAATGTCAGATGGCGTTTATTGCTCTGGTATATCGTACTTTCCGTGGCATTATTATATATTTCATTATCATTTAAAGGAACAAAAGAAGGACACGCGTTATAATAAGGATTAGACATAGCAGAGTATTCAATTATATTACTGTCCGGTAAACGCCGTATATGAGTCGAATTTAAAATAGGAGAGTATGGAATCATATTTGTATTAAAATATAAAGGACCCATAATATCATAGTGGTTTGGAGATGTAAACATTTCTGATTGATATGGTGAATGTATATGAAATTCTTTATTTTGCTGATTGAATGACAAGTCTCTCCTAAAAATGTGGCTATTTTCGTTAACATTTGCCGCCTGTGGGTTTGAAAATTCAAAAGGTTCAGCTGGGCTTCGATAAACAACTATAGGCTCCATCAGTTAGCAACTATTTAAATGGAATGTAATTTGTGAGAACAAAATGAAGAGTTACTGCATTGTTGGCAAATTAAGATATTCCTTTCATTTGTATCAATATTTTCTGACAGTTGTATCTACAAACGTCTTCACAGTAATATATTTCTTTTCAGTGCAAGATACAGAAAAGAAATGTTGGTGAATCAGCTACACCTGAAATTTAAGATATAAAAATATATCACTTTAAATGCATATCTCAGGTTTTAGAAACAGTAATTTCAACTAGTAAACAAATAGTACACATCAATTAGAGGTATTTTAATTAAAATATGAGTTAATATTAATTGGAATACGATTATAAGTATGAACGTGAATTCACAACTGTAGATTATCCCAAAGTTTTCGATATTTCTTATGTGGAAAGTCATCAGGGAGTTAACTAATGTTGTAATTACCAGATTGTAAATTATGTTTAAAGAACGTTTTAGAATTAGAGAGATATTTTATTATAATGAATCCTTACGATGGAAGTAAAGGGTTTACAATCCACATATTCCTGAAGATTATTCTGAACGTTAAAAGATCGAGTTATCATAATGATGTATCACTAGATGAAAAAAATATAGATTTCAAACTTATTCTTTTAGTCTCACGCGTACTGAATTTCTTAGTTTTTTTTAGGAGCACTCCGTCGGTTGCGACAATGAGGGTCCCAGCTGATACGATCAACGGAACAGCTTGCTCGTGATATTAACGTGCAAGTGGCTGAGCACTCCACAGACACGTGTACCCTTAACGTAGTTCTCGAGGAGATTCAGCGTGACACAGAGTGTGACAAGGCTGGCCCTTTGAAATACAGGTACAAGAGAAACAGGAAGAAAGAGCGAGAGAAAGTTGTGGTGAAAGAGTACAGCAGGGTTCACCACCACCCCCTGCCGGAGCCTCGTGGAGCTTTTAGGTGTTTTCGCTCAATAAACACTCATAATGCCCGGTCTGGGAATCGAAACCGCGATCCTCCGACCGCGAGTCCGCTGCCCTAACCACTAGGCCATTGCGCCTCCACGAATTTCTTAGTATGGTAAGCGGAATGCTTACCTGAAGAGAAATAATTTTCAAGGTCTGGTAGTATGTCTTGCATTCGGAACCGTGGTAAGATGCCTCAGAGGCAGTTTTGAAAACATTCATTAAGGGTTTAATAATATAGGTATTTGCCAGTGGTAATTTCTTTTCCATGGCTGGCTGAAGAGCCATTGTAGAAAATAAACGATATTGGGATTTGAGAACTATCTCAGCAAACTCTAAATAAAATCAGAACTCCAATATCCAGACCCATAAAATTTAGAACATCATTGGACTTGACCTGTAAAACTGCAAGTTTTTCTTTAGTTGGATCAGAAGTGGAATTTTAAGGATTCAAAATATGTTCCATGAGAACACAGAAATCTACAAACTCCTCTCGATGTAAACTTTCCCGAGATTTGGTTGAGAAACCGATCGTTGTTCTGACGAAATGTCGCTAATCATTTTGCCCGGCGTGCTAACGATCCTGCCAGTTCGTCGCTCTTTTTATCAGTAATAAATACTGGCTTCAAATGTTGGCACAAGGCCAGCAGTTCCGAGGTAAGGGGTGAGTCAATTACATTTTGGCCGACGTGTTAACGATTTTGCTGTCTCACCGGCTTAAAATCAGTAATAAATATTTCCAACAAGTATATAGTATATATATTATTTCAAATACTGCCGGGGTCGACTTTTGCCTTTCATCCTTTTGCAGTCTACAAGTACGGTCGATATTATCGACTTGATCCCTCTCCCAAAATTGCTGCCCGTGTGCCAACATTTGAAACCGTTATTTCTAATATTGTTTGTCCATTACTCTTTCCAATGAGCTAAAGCTTCTGCTACGCAGAATATTTTTCTTATTTCTATGTTTGATTCACTAGACGGAATATGTTGGGAAGCAAAAGCTATTTTCTCCAGATAAAAAAATACTGCGAATGACAATCTCACTTTACTATGTTTGAACTGGCAACAAGTTTGTATTTATACACATCACTGGTTAGTGCTGCCACCCCGTGGTGGACCGTTTAATATATTCGCCACATTACTTAGAACTAAACTGAAAACATCACTCGTCTCCTTTTCACTAAATGTGGTGAATTATTTCCAAGGTGGTGAGCTGGCAGAATCGTTAGCAATCTGGGAAAAATGCTTAGTGGCATTTCGTCCGCCCTTACGCTCTGGGTTTAAATTTTACTGAGGTCGACTTTGCTTTACATCCTCCGGGGTGGGGGTGATGAAATAAGCAGTGAGGTCGTTGTAATTGACTTAGTCCATCCCTTGAAATTGCTGGCCTTGTGCCAAATATCTGAAATCAATAATTATCTGAGATGCGTGCAGAGTGATGAAACCGTCCTGCACGCGTTCATTCAATAATCAAACATTGTTTGCTTCTGGAATTATGTCGAACAGCAACTATAATGTATTGGAAGATTCCATCATACAGCTGTCTTTCCTAGTTGGAAACGGCCTGTATTTTTTCTCCACCTGGTAGTTATGGCGAAATAGCTGGTGTGGTGAACGAGAATAAAAAGAATGAAGACCTACACTTTCCGCTTTGGCCAAGCCTACATTGACTTTTAAAAATTCGACTTAACATCTAAGATGAGAGTTGACTGGTAGGTATTCTTCCTACACCTAATAAATTTGTTGGAATATACGGAAGAGAAGAGTAATTGCCATGATAATTATGGTGAGCAGTATGACTTGAAATCTCTTAGCGTTCTTGGTTGCCACATGCTGGCGTTTCTCACTTACTAGAGATTTTTTTTTTATTAGAAAATGTTTTTCCTATTATTATATTGTTTGCACAGGTTTATGTAACGTTTCACACTTCTTTGTCTTTTCAGTGTCCGAAAAATTTTTTGCAATTCTGGTGGCCAATAATAATAATAATATAATAATAATAATAATAATAATAATAATAATAATGATAATAATAACTTCAGACAAAAAAATTCATGCTTCCTCATTGATATGACTGTCCCAATCGATATAAACGTATCTGTCAAGACCTACCAAAAACTGAGCAAATATAAAGATCTTGAAATAGAAATCAGCAAAATGTGGAACCTGAGGACTAAAACAATACCTGTTGTCATGGGTGCCCTGGGAATGATAGCAAAAGGGGCTGATTGCTACCTAGCTCAGATAATAGGGAACTCCAAAATGGCAGAATTTCAAAAGATAGTGCTCATGAGAACTGCCCATATCCTATGTAAAATACTGTCTATGTAAACTCAAGATTTAAAACAAACACAATTTTCTTATGATTTCTGAAACATTCTCTAGAACAACACTACGGCACCCTAGGCATAACACCAACATGAATTTCCAACTTGTTGTCCCTCGAGGTCTCTGGGTGAGACTTGGAGCCAACTTGTATAAATGTAAAGCAAAAGTCAAACATAAAATAATAATAATGATAATAATAATAATAATAATAATAATAATAAAATAATAATAATAATAATAATAATAATAATTATTATTATTATTATTATTATTATTATTATTATTATTATTATTATTATTATTATCATTATCATTATTATTATTTTATTGTCTTTGCACAGCTTCTAACGCTGGAGATGTACTTCGGTATCAGTTGTTCACTACCAGTGAACTAAGGTAACACCCATTATTTTCGACCACCATCCGGAGTATTTGAGCGGTTCCAAGTAGTGCTGTTTTCTGCAAGTGCTTCACCCTTATTGCACTCCCTATTTGTTACGGTTTATATCATTTAGAGTTGATTTGAATTCCAAAAGTTTATCAATGGTCTCTTTCCAAATGATAAAACAGTCATCCAGGTATATTTTCCAGTTTTCTTTTACATAATGATGAAATGGATAACTATATTTTTGCAGTGACATTTCGTATATGGTAAATTCAAAATAACCTATTATCAGGTTCTTTTGCCGAACCACTAAGTCACAGGGATGTAAACACACCAACATCGGTTGTCAGGCGATGGTGGGGGGGGACAAATACAGACAACACAAACATACACACACACACATACATATATATATATATATATATATGATGACCTTCTTTCAGTTTCCGTCTACCAAATCCATTCACAAGGATTTGGTCGGCCCGAGGCTTTAGTAGAAGACACTTGTCCAAGGTGCCACACAGTGGGACTGAACATGGAACCATGTGGTTGGTAAGCAAGCTACTTACCACACAGCCTCTCTCTCTCTATCCCTATATATATATATATATATATATATATATATGTGGCTGTGTGTGTGTGTTTATATGTATATATGCACATACACACACACACAGTTACCAAATCACGCTATCACACACGCACACGCTACCACACGCACACACACACATACTGACCATCTTCACACTTTCTTTTTCCCAGAAAACACTTTCGCTTCCTCCTTCTACTTCTGGTCACTTCAGAAATGTAACCGCACGTGAACAGTTGGCGATTTTTCCTCATTCTTGTTTCTTTCTCTTTGGACTTTCCTGTTTTTCCTGTTTCCCACAAGGATCCATGCTCGAAACGTAAACCAACAACTCTCTTCTATCACCGAGTGTCATATTAATACATTGCTTGTGCTACTTCTTGACGTTTGTTTGTTTTTTCTTTCTCATCTTTTTTTGTTCTTTTTTTTTAAATTGACTATACACACACATATCTATCTATCTATCTATCTATCTATCTATCTATCTATCTATCTATCTATCTATCTATCTATCTATCTATCTATCTATCTATCTATCTATATATATATATATATATATATATATATATATATATATATATATATATATATATATATATATATGTATATATATATATATACGTAAAACTTCGAACTAATGGGTACATATCAATTAGTGTGTTGATTAAGGCACGTTCACAGTTTGGGCTACCTGGTGTCATTAACAGTTGGGGTATATTTCCGCTGGATCTTCTTCAGGAATTCTGTTGAAATACCACATTGTGTAGGCATGTACTTGAAGTGACTTACACTGCAGTGATCGATGCAACACAGTTGGACGCATGACATCCTACCCATAAAGGACAGCCGCATGAGGGCTGGAAACGATCGTCTTACTGAATAAATATAAGTGCTAAATCTACCCGGCGTTGTTGGGGATTTAAATGACCTGTGATGCGGGGAAGTGCAGCACCAACGACAAAACATTTGTTGAGTAAATGAAGGGCTAATTCGACGAAGTGACATGTCATGCATCTGTTTGGAAAATTCCAGGCCCTAACATTGTCATTGAAAAGTGGCGGGAATGGGTTATGTGATCTTTGAACGCACCAAAAATCTCTCAGTGGATATACTCTCCTCTGTGGCTGTCGGCGCTGCCGCTAATACGCTGAACAGTCATCAGACATAGGAACTACAACTGTGTGGTAAATTAAGCCTATGGGTGCGCCCAACAGCACCACATGAGAGAAATCTACATGAAAGAAATGACGTGGTAAGGGTGGTGGTGGATTGGCCGAAGTTGTTATTGCATCATTCCTGGCCAAGTGAATACTATACTACTCATCGCTATCCATTGCTCATGCAGTAAGCTGTACATGCAACATTTTGTGATTGTCTAATTGAAGTCTCATGTGACGATTCATTTGCTCTCCTTCATTTCAGTTTCTCTGCTAGCGCCCGTTTTTCGACCAATGGAGTATCTCCTCTTTGGAGACATTCTGTCAAGTAAGATGATGTAATGAAATAAGATGACAATTGTACGTTAACAATGAAATTTGAATGATAAAAGGCAAATAATATCAATATCTTTGCAAAGTTTAAGAAACACATACAGTGAACTGAGCTGGTACTGTTATGTTGATAATTGACTGGCAATAAAAAGCATTAATTAATATCAATATTTTGTTGATATTAATTAATGCTTTCACAGTCTAAAACCTTCTCTGAAACATAAGTAATGTGTGTTCCCAGTTTAGAGGAAATCAGTTGTGAACTTTAGAAGTTATGTGGGTACACACACATACACACACACACAAACACACTCTGAGTTTTATATATATAAAACTCAGATTCTGTGCGTGCGTGTGTGTGTGTAAATATATGTATATATATATATATATATATATATATACTCATACGCATACATATCTATATTCTTATGTATATGCATAATATACATATGTGTACGTGAATGAATGTGTGAGAATGAGGGTGCGTACTAGCTTGTTTGATTAATTTTCTTAAATCGATGAAATCTGTAAAATGCTGCTATTTAAATGGAAAGGAAATAATGTTTTGAAATTAACTTCATAAATATAAATTTGTGTTTGTGTATGTGTGTGTGTATGTGTGAAACTGATAAACTAAATACAATCTACGATAACATTTTTGCCTTTATATTTTGATTAAAATATCAGCGATTGCAGAACAAAACAAACATCTTATTATAGTTATCCCGCAGTTAGCATCTCTGATTCTCACTCACTCCCACTCCGTTTGTTTGTTTTGCCTTTCTTCCCGCGTGGCCGACGAGACACACTGCGTTTTATTATATCTCAGATTATTATTTTTCTATTGTTAATGGTAGTAGTAGTAGTAGTAGTAGTAGTTATTGTTATTGTTGTTGAAGCAGACTCATCACTGAGAAGTAAGTTTGACTTGATTATTATTTTCTATTGTTAATGGTTGTAGTAGTAGTAGTAGTAGTAGTAGTAGTAGTAGTTAGTAGTAGTAGTAGTAGTTATTGTTATTGTTGTTGAAGCAGACTCATCACTGAGAAGTAAGTTTGACTTGATTATTATTTTTCTATTGTTAATGGTTGTAGTAGTAGTAGTAGTAGTTATTGTTATTGTTGTCGAAGCAGACTCATCACTGAGAAGTAAGTTTGACTTGAAAGCATGTATCAGAATTTCGCTAATTGCTTCAAGTATATAATGATAATTGTTTTGGGTATTTTTGTAGTTGCGAACAGAAACACACATTCACTCGGTCGTCACGGAAGTTGACTTCGTGGGGGTATACAAGATGTAACAGCTGAATGAACAGAAGGCTCTTTCAGCATTTGGTTGGTGCTCATTAAAATTGAGTAGATTAGAAGAACATGAAATGAAGTGTCTTGTTGAAGGATGTAAAGAGCCAGCAGATCCATCGATTGAACCTAAAATCTTGTAGCCATAAGCCGAACGTTATTAACCACAAGGCCACATACCAAGAAAATTGTAAGGTTGACCAACGTTGGTAATGAAATTGAAAGGCCTACCACACAATACTACCTACAATGAAATCTATGTCATGAGAAGACATTGATTCAAGTAGCTCCGACTCTCGTAGATAAAACCTTACCGCTACATAAACTATAGATACTCGTCAGGTAACCCTAATTCTAACTGCATCGCCATACAATGTATTTAAGATAAATCACTTTGGAATGAATGAAAATTCCCACTGGCCTAAATCATGAGTTGAAACTGTTGGTCACCAATTGATTCGAGATGCCGCGTTCCTCAAGTGCAATAATTGACTCAGCTCGCATAATCTAGATAATAGCGCGCGAGATAACTACAATATAATTGTTACAATGTCACAGTGTCCCAGTATCAACTCCTAGAATGATCAACAAACGAAATCTCGGTCAGATATGTAGGGCATGCATCAGATAGCCAAAATTTGACCTCTGTTGTGTAAATTTATATATATATGTAAAAAAAAAATCAATTTCAGCTTATCTACTTCAATTCATTTGCATAGGTGAAGTATTGTTTTATTTTAATTCATTTTGTATAGGTAAAGTCTTTTTTTATTTTATCGAGTGAAGAGAAAACCATGTTTGAACTTTAATGGTTTGTAATATAGGGGCAGCTTTTTAAGCGCTGTGCTGGATGAATCGTTAGAGTACAACATAGAATGCATTACTATATTCGTTCCGCCTTTCTACTCTCAGTTCAAGTCCTACTGAAGTCAAGTTTCACTTTTTACAGGGTCTATGAATCTAATACTAGTTTAGTAGTTAGAACTATTCGTTTCAATCTTTCTTTCTCTCTTTCTCTCTGTGTTTTATCTAGACTAACTCTGCTGTACTCTAACGTTAACGGGGATATAGTCTCCACCGATCCAGTTTCACAATGTTCAAAATATGACTTATGTCAAGACAGTGGCCCTACAGTTGCATCAAGAATTGAATTACCAGAAAGAAAGAGTTATAACGGAATCAGCTATTATGAAAGAAAACAGAATACAATCAAAAGGTCGCACAAATTAGTAAAATGAATATTCACGATTATTATACAGTAATCACTCGCCATATCGCGATTCACCTATCGCGCCCTCTGTATATCGCGGATTTTTCAGAGAATAGCGGAAGATTAGGACCCCCAGATGATTCGTGCGTTGCAGTTCAGAAATGCAATCGACAGAGAAATAGAAGTCTATAAAAAACCTTACACAGAAGAAAAAGGCAGAGCCAGCAACTGCCCACCATTATGTTCCTCACCCACAAAGAAAGGGAAGACACGGGTACACCGAAGAGTCTGGGAAAGAGTTTATAAAAGCTTAAATATATAAAAATTATAAAAATAAAAAAAATACAGTACAGTACTGTTTCTACTTCGCGGAATTTCACCTGCCGCTGGGTGTTTGGAGCATAACACCCGCAATAGTCGAGGAATTACTGCATAATAATGTCCGTTGACAAGAAAATCTATTTTTCTTTAGCAATTAAAATTAGTTTGCATTTAAATAATAGAAAATACTTAAAACCTAATTAATATTTATTAAAATGGGATTTCTATTTTCATTCGACAAACGGTCATCTAAATTTGTCGAATAATCCGGTTTCATGATGAACATTGTAACCAATAAGATATCAGAGAGAACTTGGTTCTTATTTCGCATTCGGTACAAAAGTACGCAAGCTCACAAGCTGTACACATTAAAGCTAATTGCTATGAGCTTTAAAACGCAATAAACTACATTGAATTAAGTATACAGTCCACTTTAGTGAGGCGGATGTATTTTAGATGTCAACGACCTTAGTATATCCTTGACAGTTATTGTAAAGACTGCGGAGTAGTGAAAGCATAGACCACTCCTGTGGAATTTGAATTATACAACGAAAGATACGCAAATAAATGTATTCAATAGTGCTTTTTTTGATTTCTCGTTTTACTAAGCAGTTTGACACAATTGAAAAGCTAAAAGATTTATATACAAAAAAATGGAGTGGCATTAACATGCGAGTATTAGCTATTTGAGTGAACAGGAGTAGCTTTGACCAGGTTTTCAACTTCGACATCATGTGTTACAAAATGGCGTAACTTGTTTTATGAAGCATAAAACAGCACTTTGAAGATCAGAACTCCAGAAAAAGGGCAGCTAGTGCATGAGAAAGTAGATCATAGGTACTGCAAAGGATTAGGTTCAGGTTAACTGGGGCTTAATTAATCAATCTCAGAAAAAATAAAAGGCAAATATCTTATGAGTAGATATAGGTCAAATTAAATATAAAAAAAAATTATTCTATATTTGATCGTTTCTGTCAGTCCGCTCGCTTAATGCTAACGTGTTGCCTCCGCTGTTGCTGTTTCGATCAGGTAATGATAGTATTAACTCTTTAAATTTGTTCACATACAAAAATATAATGAAAAGAATCTAAATAACAGAGGAAAGCATATATTCTTTATTTGCAACAGTTGCTGTGGGAGAGATTTTTGTAAAATACTGTCTTAAGTGGAAGCTAAATTTATTTTTCCTAGAGATGATGAAATTACTGAGCGGTAACATTTAGTCATTAAGTACGAGGGACGTTCAATAAGTAATGCCTCTGACCCACTTGCAGTTGTTTGATCTAGCTGAAATTTTGCATGTGCAATCATTTATATCTCTATAGAGTAAGTGGCAAATTACAGCTCTGAATTAATTGTGGTTTCTGATTTACAGGTGTTTGAACCGAGTCAAGTTTGAAATGGAGCCTGTTGAGTGTAGAGCAGTGATCCGGTTTTTGTATTTGAAAGGACGCACACCACGGGAGACTTTTGATGAAATGAAAGTAACTTATGGTGATGATGCCCTATCATATGACCTTGTAAAATGCTGGCATCGTGAATTCAAACATGGTCGGAACTCTGTGGAAACAGCTCCCAGATCTGGTCGCCCCTTCTGCCATTGATGAGGCATCTGTCCGTCAAGTTGAGGCTGCCATTTTGGAAGATCGACGCATAATTATTTGCCAAATAGCCCATGAGGTCAAGATTAGTACCGGGTCTGTGGAAACTATCATTCATGACCATTTGCATATGCAAAAGGTGTCTGCCAGATGGATTCCCAGGTTGCTCACGCCTTTCCAGAAGCAAGAACGCGTCGAGTGCTCGAGGGTGAATTTGGAGATGTGCCAAGAAGATGAGTCAAAATGTTTCAAAAGAATGATTACACAGGATGAAACCTGGGTCCATCACGATGATCCAGAGACCAAAGCCCAGTCAATGCAGTGGAAGCACCGTGACTCACTCCCTCCAAAGAAGGCAAGGGTGCAGCCCTCCGCTGGCAAGGTCATGCTCACAGTCTTCTGGGAGTAGTGATGACAGATTTCTTGGCAAAGGGTACCACAACTGCAGGAGCCTATTATGCTTCACTTTTGAGGAAATTAAGAGAAGTTATCAAAATCAAGAGGCGGGGGCAAGATCAGCAAAGGCATCCTCCTCCTGCAGGACAACGCTCCGGTCCACAACTCGCTTGTCGCCAGATCAGAGGCACAGGCGTATGGCTATGAACTCCTCCCCCATCCCCCTAATTTCCTGACCTTGCACTCTCTGATTTTCACCTCTTCCCAGTCATGAAGTTGTTTTTGAAAGGAAAGCGTTTCCCAGATGATGCAGCCTTGATTTCTGAAGTCACGTTCAAGTTGGAGGACCAAGCTGGGGTCTTCTACAAAAACGGACTCCAGAGCTGCATCAAACAATGGGAGAAATGCGTAACTCTGGTTGGTTCCTATGTAGAAAAAGACTAATAACTGGGCCGAGTTTCGTTGGTCTACTGCTATGGGAAGTGGGTCAGGGGCATTACTTATTGAACGTCCCTCGTAGATAATAGATATATTTTCTCTGGATAGTTATATGCTAACTTTACCTCGATATCTGACGTCTATGAAATGAGGTGGGGAGACTATCATAGCTCAAGGCAAACCGGCCTTATGAGTAAATAGATAGACGTAAGCAGTATTAGTACAAAAAGCAGTCTTTATTTACAATTTAACGTGCGAGTTTTGCTCGCTTCGAGAAGTCCTTACATATTATAAGTCCCGGGGTCGATTTGCTCGATTAAAGGCGGTGCTCCAGCATGGCCGCAGTTAAATGACTGAAACAATTAAAAGAGTAAAAGAGTAAAAGAGTAAAAGAGAATATTGACGCATAGTACATAAAAGCACAAGCATATATCATAGCAGACGAGAATCGTCTAGTATGGGCACCGGAACCGCCCGATCATGTGATTTCGGTGTACTGTACTTCTTCAGTGGCAGGCGTCCGGCGACCGCATACCAATCAAATCTCGTTGCTAAGATATATAGAATACCATTAATTTTTTTAGTCACTGATGCCCCACATAGCTTCCAAGATTATTACAAAAAAGTATTCGTGACAGAAGCAGTATCAGTACCAAAAGGCAATCTTTATATCTAACTTAACGAGGATGTCTTGTTGAACGCTGAATACTGGGGTATTCGCCTTGAGAAGTTCACACAATAGGCGCATGGTGCATGAAAACACAGCGGTATATCGTTACAAGTAAAGTTGAATATAAAGACACACCACCCACGCATACATACATACATACATACATACATATATATATATATATATATATATATATATGTATGTATGTATGTATGTATGTATGTATGTATGTATGTATGTATGTATGTATATGATACATACATAAGAATATAAGGATAAAAATCACGTTAATGATTTTTATCAAGTAGTCAGCATGCTATCAAAATGTATGGGCTAATATTACATTAAATTAAAAATAATGCATATATGTATATAATTATATGAAGGGAGATCGGGCGAAAACGATCTTTCTCCAGCATGCTTGAAGTGCCGATACCTTAAAAAACTACCAAAACTCCAGCTAAAATATACACGAATGTAGATAGATGTGTGAACTTGCTTCGGACATTATGTACAGTTATTTGGACTTATATTTCTCCTATCCGTGTATTGTGTTGACAAAGGAAGAAGGCTTAAGTCTTCTTTTAATCCAGAAATTAGAACCAATTCACCTTTAAACTTTCTAATTTTCTCTCACCAGCCTGTTTTAAGCCATGTCCATATTTTAACTGGAGTTTTTGGTAGC
>NC_043009.1:46694495-46709495 GCF_006345805.1 Octopus sinensis | reverse complement strand
GACGCCCCTTGGCTGACCGGTTCGCGGAACACCGCCGAGACATCCGACTCAGCAATCACATCCCGGTCTCGCGCCATTTCCTCTCTACTAGTCATTTTTTGCAACACCTGTCTGTGTTCGGATTGTCCTTGCACAGGGGCCATCCGGACTCCCGTCTTCGCCGTGAACAGGGATTAATCTTTTCTCTTCGCTGCTTTGCGCTACATGGGCTCAACTTCCCTCCCCTCTTCATCTAACCTTCCCACCTCTCCTCTCTCTCTCTCACACGTACCTCCTCCCACCCACCTCTCATCTCTTGCTCCAACTTCACTCCAATTCTCTTTCTCTCTTCTCTTCACTCCTACCCATCTTCTCCCTTTTCCCTCTTCCTTCATCGTAACCCCTCACTAGTAAACCCACCCCTACATAATCTACTCCTACCCATCCCTTACACCCACTCCCACATACCCCACTTCTAGCCTCACTCTCAGCCTAACCTACACCCCACCCTTGCTTCCCCCACTCTCGCCTATCCCA
This sequence comes from Octopus sinensis, assembly GCF_006345805.1. NCBI lineage: Eukaryota > Metazoa > Mollusca > Cephalopoda > Octopoda > Octopodidae > Octopus > Octopus sinensis. The sequence continues at coordinate 46,708,979 of NC_043009.1, read as the reverse complement.
CATCACAACACCACCACACCACACCACATGCAACCACACCATAATATATATATTCTTTTACTTGTTTCAGTTATTTGACTGCAACCATGCTAGAGCACTGCCTTTAGTCGAAGAAATCGACCCCAGGACTTATTCTTAGTAAGCCTAGTACTTATTCTGTCGGTCTCTTATTCTGAGCCGTTAGGTCGACATTGGTCGACAAACTATGGTGGGGGTACAAACACAGACATACAGACAAACACACGCATATATATATATATACTTTCATTCTGTTATATATATATTATATATATATATATACGACGAGCTTCTTTCAGTTTCCGTCTGCCAAATGCACTCGCAAGGCTTTGGTCCGCCCTAGCTTATAGCAGAAGATACTTGCCCAAGCTGCCACGGAATCATGTGAACCCGGAACCATGTGGTTGGAAAGCAAGCTTCTTACCACACAGCAATTCACACACATATATGTATACACACACACACACACACACACACACACACACGTATGATGGAATAAGTGCTAGGTTTTAAAAGAAATAAATGTTGGGGTCGATTTGTTCCGCTAAAACCCTTCAAGGTGGTACTCCAGCATGACCGCAGTCAATTGACTGAAGCAAGTAAAATAATAAAAGAAAATATATATGTATATATATATATATTATATATATATATATATAAGCAATAAAGGGTTTAGCAACGAATTGCCTTACCACATACCGAATTTAGAAATAGCAGTCAAAGGGTTATAGCTATTTCTTCTACTAAAAAGGGAGATCTCAGTAAAAACAGCAATTGGAAGGCAGACACAAACAGGTAAGAGAAGACTACATGCCGAAGACTACTTGGTGTAATTGATAATTATTCCAAATTAATTAATTTCACCCTTCATTATTACGGATATATATATATATATATATATATATATATATATTTATGTAGGAGTTAGAGGATAAGAAACTGTCTAACGGATATTAAATATCCAATATACAACTGGATGTGTACCTAATTACTTATAACCAAGTGCTTACTATTGCATGGCAATATCGCAAATGGGTATTAGGTATGGGTGAGTGTAGAAATTTATCCACGATTTATAAGGCAAATAAGAAAATGGGGAGGATACACAATCGACAAATATCAGCCAGTAAATATTCAGTTATATCGATTTATTAAATGATTACACATGTACGTGTGAGTGATACAAATTAACGAATGAAATAAGTCAATAACTGCATAAACAGACATATATATATATATAAACAAATAAGTAATATTAGATGAGTGTACATGTATTAATCCCTTACGGCCGTTTCTACAATGCGGCAACAAAAACTTCCAAGTTCTCTTCACCACGTCAGTGATACGGTGGGATGAACAGAGATTGAACAAACCCTTCTAATGTCTGTTGAATCTTGGAAGTTTTTGTTGCACTATGGTACCTGTACACCCATCTATTATTCTTCATTTGTTTCTACACACACACACACACCACACACACACACACACACACACACACACACACACACATATATATATATATATATATATATATATATGTATGTATGTATATATATGTATGTATATATATATATGTATATATGTATATATATATATATATATATATATATATATGTATATATGTATATGTTTATGCAGTTATTGACTTATTTCATTAGTTAATTTGTATCACATATGTTTGTAACCATTTAATAAATAGATATAATAGAATATTTACCAGCTGATGCTTGTCCATTTTCTTATTTATATGACAGGCTTCCTTCGATTTACGTCTACCAAATCCACTCACAGGGCTTTGGTCGGCCCGAAGCTATAGCAGAAGACACTTGCCAAGGTGCCATACAGTGGAGCTGAACACAGAACCATGTGGTTGGTAAGCAAGCTATTTGCTATACACCCAGTCCTGCTTAGATAAGTTGGTGCGAGGTCTTTCCTCTTTATCACAATACAGGTGGTAAATGTCTCGTGAAATAAGGAAGACGAATCGACAGGGAGAGCGAGAGGACTGCTTAGAAGTGGTCGTAAACACGGAAGTGAGGAAGTTATTCAACACAAGGGAAGGAGGAGGAGGAGGGCGTGGATGAGGGTGGAGCATCACTGCCGAGAGAATGCTGCCAGCGTAGCGATTCTTACTGCCGATAAAACAAAACAAATAAAAACATTCACCGAGATAGAAGAGAGGGATGGTGAAAGACAAAGACTACCGTTATTAGTAAGCGAGAGAGCGAGAACACCAGAGAAGAAAAAGAATACGATGGAATTGTGACTAAGGTCAAGATAGAGTGTTGCTATAAACGTTAGCGCGCCGGGCGAAATGCTTAGCGGTATTTCGTCTGTCGCTACGTTCTGAGTTCAAATTCCGCCGAGGTCGACTTTGCCTCTCATCCTTTCGGGGTCGATAAATTAAGTACCAGTTACGCACTGGGGTCGATGTAATCGACTTAATCCCTTTGTTTGTCCTTGTTTGTCCTCTCTATGTTTAGCCTCCGGGGGTTAGTAAAGAAATATATATAGAATTTTAAACGTTAATGATTTTCGGAAAATAAAGAGAAATAAGTTCTTTCTAACTACGTATTTTTGTGTAGAAGCTCCCACCCTATTTTGTATTTTGCATCAATATATTTTAAAATCTTAACTTTCGGGGAAAAAAATAATATTTTGCTGTTTTCATTATTGAGTTTCAGATGGTTGATGAAGAAGCCACCATAATGTTCGACAAATGAACACGTTCTTTTGTCGAAGAAAATGAGAACATAAATGTAGAATGGCCTATATTTAATTACGTCACCGAGGTGAATACTGTTTCGACTCTTAGTAATGTCAAAACTTTCGGTGACGACAATGACAACAACAACAACAGCAGCAGCAGCAACAACAACAGCAGCAACAACAACAACAACAACAAAAACAACAACAGTGCTAACGATACTTACAAAGTGAAATTTAGAAACGTGAATATCACCACTCCCAGCGCCTCCACAGCAGCCTCCTCTACAAAGCAGATATCTTTTTGCGATTAGAAAGATTTCTGTATAGATGAAGACGATCTAAAAGTGGCCAGGAAAATTGTAAAAAGGAATGAGAGAAAGGTAGCTCTAATCCCTCCATCAGACGTGTTAGAGAACATCTTAAGATGCACCGTCACATACCGCTGCATCGCAGTTAAATCACGTGGAGTGGAAAATGCTCCTGAAAACGAAATACAAAAATGCCTCAGGCACGTATGGAAACAGAAGGCTCACATAACCCGAGGAAAGAAGTTTGGAACTCCTGAGGTGAGATTTGGGACGGAAGAATTGCCGCCAGAAATATCCATCACCTGGTTAGTGGCGGCCGTCTTGGCAGATTTAGAAGGAAACGAAGTGACAATATTGGCGGTCAAGATAATACCTAAGCAAAACTGGTTAGATATAGGTTTGGAACTGACCTTACAATGTAAGCAGGACCATATCGACCAGCTGCCCAATCTAATCGATCTCCTGGATGGTATTTACCTGTCAGTGTTAGTGGAGTGTAGAAAGTCAAGATTTCACATACGTGGATCTGTAACTCACTAAAAGGCTTTCTGTTCTGAAATATGAAAAAACTAAACTTCACTGCTGCCAACATTACAAACACAACAAACGCAAAATCATGAACAAATGCTCAAGACTCCTACACCTACACTCACACCCACGCAAACACCCACTCTCAAACCGAGACAAATAAGGAGTCTACCCCCCGGTTTCCACGGTAAAGCAAGCTCCTTCTGAATGCTCTACTTCCTAAACCAACTTCAACAGCAATGATATGGAGAAAGAAGAGTTGAACGATTAATGGACGACAGTGACAAAAGTGGGGAGACGAAAGAGGAGGAGAGTCCATAGCCCTACTCCAAGAACTTAACAAAAGGATATACTGAGGCCACAACCGCAACACAATTCACAACCGCTCCAACAAAAACAAGAACAAGAATAACAACTTCAAAAACAGCAACATAATCAACAACAGCATGACATCACAGAAACAGAAACGACCAATTACCGAACTTCAAAAACAAGAATATTCATCAGACTGTAGACGAAATGCATCCATCAATTTCACTGTTGTGAACAAGTGCAACAGGGAATTATTGATGGATTTTGTAAATCAAAACAAAAACAAAATAAAGACAGAAGGAAAGGAATTTGAGGATTTCATCCTCGAACCCCCCAATTAATTAAAACATCGTCAAACGTTTATAAAACTATAAGGGAAAAATTCCCATACGGTGTGGGGATCTTTTAAAAGAATGGGTTAATAAAAAGCTGTTGGAAGTGCCTTTTGAGAAGCCTGAAACTATCGGGGTTCTCGAAAATTGAGGTGAGTAATCTTCTCTTATATATATATATGTATATATATATATATATATATATATATATATATATATATATATATATATATATATATATATACATACAATTGAAAGAAAGAGAGCTTTTCAGTTAGGTGGAGGCGGTAGAATGGCAGGGAACATCGCTGGAATAAGTTACCCGAGTGATCTTAATGATCAGTGACGCAACTGATTTTTATTTACATCACTACCATAGATATACACAGTTCGCTGATTGCCTTCAGAAGACGTGGTATTCAGTACTAATAGCATTTGCCTCCTTCAACAAACTTCAGTGTTTGCGTTTGAGTAACATATCAATTTTATGTAACATATTCCAATATCTATAGCATATCTACATTGTATGAAACAGAATGACACTATTCCAATATTTAACCCTTTGAAAACCTTTTCCTTTAAAAAGTTTGATTGAATGCTTTTATTTTGAACGAACCGACGGGTACCGTAAAGAGATATCAACTTCAAAATACTGTTTCTGATGCTCGATATAAAACCATTTTCTTTGATACCTACAGATAATGCCATCAAGAAAATACGACAGATGGCGCAATAAATGTACCGCTCTGTTAAACGTGTATATAAACTTGTGTCAAGTTAAGAATAATTTATATTAAACAACAAAAGAGAGAACAAAAATCGGAAGTAATCCTAACTAGACAAACGTCATCTGTAAGTTTAATTTGCAATTTCTTGTTAAAGACTGCGTAGGAAAAGAAACAAAGTCCCTGAGAGATAGTTGAGCAGGCAAACAAACAAGCTATAGATGAGACAGCGTGAATCAGTTTTTAACTGATATGCTCTGGTTTATTAATAGAAACTTACTAGTTGCAAGCAGCTAGGCTGCTAAAGCTGAATGTAGTTTGTAGGTCGTTGACATTAGTAAGTAAACTGAAATCTCTAGCCGTGACCCACTTAAGAACAACACAGCTTTCAGTTGCACCATATTAAGATACAGCTTAGGATCGGCGTCAGTCTTTTTTTTCTTTTCGGTGCATTTGAATGCACATGTTAGAATTAATCATGTGCTTGCATTTTGTTATTATGCAGTGAAACCAAGGCGTTAACTGTTGTATGGATGCTCCTTGTGTTATGAAATCCTGGCAAATAATGAAATGTGAGAAATTCTGATGATTGTTGCAGGTATAGGGTAACGCAGAAGTCGCACTGGGATAGGGATTCATGAGTTCTTTTAGGATTTCAATTTTACATATCGTTTAAATTCTATAGGAATTTCTGAATCAGCCTTAAATCGCTACGTAATAAATTTTTCTGTTGAAACAACTGTAATATTTTAGCTGTCGCTACAAGAGCAACATACATATTTTAAGTAAAATAGACAGACGTTCCCTGTAGTTTGTAATCAGCTGAGAATAATGTGGGTTATTTCGAGTAAAATTGTAAGAGAAATCTATATTGCTTGAAGTTGCATATTTGATGTTTTCAGACGACAATAATAAAAACAATAACAAGAAGAGAAATATCATCATTTACAACTACGGCAATAGCAGAAGATACAAAAAATGAAACCAAAAAAGGTAAAAAAACAATAGCAACATCAAGAGCAGTAACAACACTGAACAGGAGCATTTCACTCGGTGTTACTGGGTGGCTAGAATGGAATTTTAGATTCTTGACGGCATTGTGTGAGAGTAACTGATAGGAGAATTGAGTTAAAAGGTACATTGCATGATAAGCTGTTCGCAGTTCACAGTAGGTGGCTACACAGACAAGAATATCAATAATAGTAGAATTAACAGCTGCAGTATCAATTAGTTTTCTGCACTGTCATTGCAATTCGGAAGACCAACAGTGAGTTAATGCATTTCATTCACACGCAAAAAGAGAGAAAAAAAAAAGGCAGATGGGGCGGGAAGTAAAGAAATTCCTCTCATAGTTAAAAACAGAAGGACTGCTGATATAGGGGATACCATGAATTTACTCAGAAAGGAGTTCCTCGTGACGTGCTTGGGATACTTCCTTTACAGAACGAAGTATCCCTCAAGCTGAAGACACTTGGATTACCAATACCTTGAACAAAGTAATTTCCCCCCATTATTTCGCAATCTAATATGCCGGAAATATGAGTACCTCGCATAGATGCACATCGAATGGGGGTAGATGTGGTATCAGAGACACATGATAAACAATCTCAGGTCGCTATATCTGGATGTAGTAGATATTAGTAGATTAGAGTTACTTTTGTTGATCCATGCCTTTTTCAGTCGGCTCGTTCCAACTAGAGTGTCAGTGATTTTTAGGAACGATACGGATCTAGAAGACGAGTACAATCATCATCGCCCCGGAAGGTAAGCTAGGGGCTTTAGATGGTAACAGTAGAGGAAATGTCAGCGCTTTCAAACTGGTGACCATTTATACCCTAACAGGTGTTTGGAGAGCCAGATTCTGCGGACTTCTGGGGACTTTCCTTGGATCATTTTTCTCGGTAGGGGTAGCAGAGGACTGGAATGTAATTTTAGATGCTATGTAGAGGTAGTATGTGAGGTTTTGATAAAGAGTGTGGTATAAAAGACTTGAATCGTGCTCACGTGTTTTCAGCTGTGGGACAAGTATTATCTAAATTTCATGCAGAGCTCTTCTAGCTAGTTTTTAACATTGCAATCTAATCTATTCGTCTTAATTTGCCTACCAGAGTAGCTAGTCATATTCGAAGGCAGGTATGGACAACGATTTTCGAGAAACTGGCCGCATGAAACATGGCTCATCAATACTGTTAATTTAGTGAATACTTTTAAGACAATTAGACAGATAGAAAGAGAATGTGGAAGGGGGAAAGAGATTGGGTCAAAGAGAAAGAGAGACTAAGACATATACATATGTGTGTGTGTGTGTGTGTTGTGTGTGTTGTGTGTGTGTTTGTGTGTGTGTAGAAGGTTGAAAATGAACACACGAGTTGATATATATAGAAAAAAAGGCAAGGTAGAAAATGTTAAAATAATATCTCTCTTGTTTACTCTTGCGGGTTCGAGGTCGCTGTACTGTGTATATATATATATATATATATATATATATATATATATATGTATATTTAGAGAGAGAGAGAGAGAGAGACGTTGACGACTGGTTACAAAATTCCATTGCTTTTCTGAGAATGCTTGGCTTTCTAGAAATATCAGTCACGCTTATTTGCATTCTCTTTCTCTCTTTCTCTTACTTTCTCTTCCTAATTTTACCTTTATTAAAATATGGAAGAAGCATAGTAAAAATATTTCAAAATGCTGGCTATCAGGGACACATTGTTTAGTGTATGGATTCTTCTATTCTCTTCATCAATCAACCTTTCGAATTGAATTCAGCGGAGCAACTTTTTATGTCATCAAACGATCTGCTACAATTAATCGCTCAGTTTCTCTCCACTGTTACCCACTACTGCCTTAAAAAGAACTTACAGAGTATATAGTGCAGCCTGGAGACAGGTTGTCTGAAACAAAACAGTAGACTGTTTACAGCTAGAAAGTCGGTCGAATGACGAGAAGTAGATATTAAAGTATAAAGACATCGACACAACGATCAAAGCGAAACACGAGAAAAAAAGGTGGAGGCCTCGATACAAAGAGTTCGTCGAAAAGGTTCAACTCTTCTATCACAAAAGTTACAAACATACAATATACCGACACAATACAGCAAAAGCTCAATTAAACGTATTTGAAATTACAATAAAGTTGAAACGCAGACAATCAAATCTATCGCTCTTCATTTCATGTCAAAGTGCCCTGACACAAACCAGAACAAAGCAAATAACCGCGATGCCTTCTATGTGGAAACATATGCCCACTTGTTCACAGTCGATTTAAAACACAGTAACAGCGGCACCCACCGCGGGAAACAGTGACAAAGCTATTCTCGTAAAACCACATTATAAAAACTTTAAGAAAATTAATTTGGATTATAGTATCCTAAATATCTTGTGTGAATAAAAAAACAAAGGTCGGATTTCCGCGGGTGTAATACCTTTAATCAAATTCATGTATTTTTAATCTTGATCAATCAGAGAAGTACTAGGTTTAAACAAAAACGACAACTAATATTGCAAAATTGTGCACGTCGCAATGAAAAATACAACTACATAGCAACATCAATAAATTTTATTGATAATGATAACGATTATTTGACTACAAAAGCTACACTAAAATATGACTATTACAAGATGACACCAACGCTCTGAAATCACTTTTATAGAAAATAAAATTATAAATACTCGCGGTATCCAATAGCAAAAATACATGAAGCTAGTTCTGCAAGTCCTTAAATACAATCTCAGTGTTTTAGACAGGCCACATTAAGGCGAATATATTATAATATACTTAAAATCATGCGCATTACCCATACACGCAAATAATAATAATTGGACATTAATAACATTCGCTAGTACATTAAAAAATGCTATATCTAAAATAACACCCAGCAACATGAAATACATTGATATAAATATAAGCAAACAACGAAACGCAGCACTATATCCACGATGCTAATCACTAAACAACATCATGAAACAGCCAAACACCAAGGAAGGTATATTTCATTGTAGACTACACTTCATGTTACAGAACCAGTACAGTGAGCAAATAATATTACAAATTAACTCCTTCTACTTCCTAAGGGTGTGTGGCTTAGTGGTTAAAGTATTCGGCTCAGGCGGCGAGCTGGCAGAAACGTTAGCACGTCGGGCGAAATGCTTAGCAGTATTTCGGCTACCGTTACGTTGTGAGTTCAAATTCCGCTGAGGTCGACTTTGCCTTTCATCCTTTCGGGGTCGATAAATTAAGTACCAGTTACGCACTGGGGTCGGTGTAATCGACTTAATATCTATGCCTGTCCTTGTTTGTCCCCTCTGTGTTTAGCCCCTTGTGGGTAATAAAGAAATAGGTATTCGGCTCAGGATTGCAAGGTCGCGAGTCAATTCCCCACGACACGTTGTGTGCTTGAGCAAGACACTTTATTTTACGCTGCTCCAGTCCACCCAGCTCGCAAAAATGAGTTGTAACTGTATTTCAGTGAGCCATCATTGTAACACTTTGTGTCACTGAATCTGAGAAATACGTTTAAGGTACATGTGTTTGTGGAATTTCATGAGCAGGCTGTTCTGTTGATCGAATCCACTGGGGGCCACGTCAAGGTAACCGACGGAGTGCCAAGTAAAAACACCCTAAATAACTTACCAACACCTCTATTTGAATCACTATATCAGCAGCAAAATTACAAAACATCAGTCAAAATTACAAAACTATCTTCACTTTAAAAAATCCTGATGTAACTGCTTGCAGCAGTTCATTCTTAGCATTTGACATTACCGCAATTACCAGCACAGATAATGCAGTAAATACATTATCATGATTGTAAAACCTTTCGTAAATCAAAATAAGTCAACATAAGACTAAACTGACATAGCTGGCCTGATAAACACTATAGATAAAAACACTGACACTAATTACAAGAGAAATATAAGTCAAATTCATCAACTAATAAATATTTTCATTCTGAATAGACTACAAAAAAAAAAAGTAAAGTTATGCATAATCATAGCCACATTATCCACAGTAACATGTCATGCCATAGTTTTTCAAAATACCTAATTCAGGTAATATGTCCGTACTCCAGCAATCACCTTTCAAATATCAATCACCAAAAGTTATACGAAGATGATACATAACCACCTAATCATACAGTTTTACTTGAATGATCACATTTACATATCTGTAATAACTGTAATAGTAAAAAATCTTACTAATATAGGTTCTCACAGACTGTTATCCACCAATGTATTTACTCAAATTCCAAGGAAATTTTATTCTTTATTTCCCCAAACTATAAACATTCCGGTTTTTCTAGTCACAGCTGAATTGAAGTCTACTTTGTACAAACGTTACTCTACAAAGATTAAATGGTGGCCTCAATAACAAGCAAAGCAACTAGTAGCAGATACCAGCTGGTTTTGTACTACATCTCATGTTATCCATATAAATGACAATCACATTGAGGAACTATAAAAGACACTGGTGAAACAAAAATTTCCTATATCATCAAGCCTGTGTAATATACAATCACGAGGAATATAGAAATTATAATCTCCAAAACTGTGTCACATAATAGCCTCTTTCATCCTCTCTTTTTAATTCATATATAAGCAAGCTTATTTCATCAAAATCATAGAAAAGTATTCCTATGGAGGTGATATCAGGATCGCAAAGTCGTGAGTCAATTCCAGGGGACACGTTGTGTGCTTGAGCAAGACACTACACTTTATTTCACGTTGCTCCAGTCTACACAGCAAAAATGAGTTCATCAAGCATACCTTTACACAAGAATTACAAGCTTACCCAAAACACCAAAAACTCTAACTCCAAAATATGCTTGCAGTGGTTTTTTGATAACAGACACGAAATAAAACTAACCATTGTTTTAACAGCAGCAACAAAGATTATATCAGGCTGAGTAAAATGTAAGTAACGTTTTGAAACATGCGAAATCGTTTAAACCATTTTCAAGCTGACCACTCACTGGTCATTTCCTTACTAAACGTTTCGTTGCTTTTTTTTTTATTTCCCATACCGGGACACACACAGGGGACAAAACAGTGAGACATGTGGGACATAAAACAAATAAAATAAAACAAAAATGTATGTTATAATGCATGGAAATATGAATATAAAACATGTAAATGGGACCACTCGCTCCATTTACGAGTGGCCTCATTTTCTACCTTTTGAACCCTGATCCTTCTAAAAGATCAATTCCCGTCTCCTCCAACCACCTATCGTATGTTGTAATAATGAGAAGTGAGTTCCAGCTGCAGTCCACCTCCCAAAAAATAAATCCTACCGCAAACGCAAGTATTCTCTCCTCCTGCTTCTTATCAGGTATCACACACGTGTGATATCCTTCAATGTTATCAGACCTAGTAGTTTCAACACACTTAATATCCCATGTCGCCATTTTATTCAACAGTCTGCATCTTTTCTTTCTTTTTTCTTTTACCTTGGGGGAGGGGTTTCGAGCTTCTTTGTGTGTGTTTGTTTTTTTGTTTCTGTGTTGGATGGGAATGGGTAGGCTTGGTGTTTACAGGGAGAGGGTGAATCTGAGAGGGTGTGGGTGGGATGGGTGTGGAATGGTGTTTACAGTTTAGTTCACTTGCCTTTTTTCTTTATCTACCAGGATCTTTTTCCCATTTTCTACTGTTTGCACACCTTCCTCTTCTTTTTTGGTTTCTTCCTTTCTGCGGCTCTCTTCTTTAACCTCCTCAATATTATCTAGTTGTTTTCCTCTGGATTTCTTGACCTTATTGAACAGTCTGCTTTAAATGCGGCCTGATGACTGTCATTACTATTTCTTCTAATGTTATCGATTCTGTGATCCTTTCCAACGTTTCTTTCGATCCCTGGACTATCCTATTCAGTAATCGTCCTCTCCAGTTAACGCAATCCCTTTTCGTGTCCTGGAGCACCACTATGTTGTCCTCATTTCCAAAGAGGACAGCATCTGCCACCCAGGCCACATCGATTTCTGGAGGGATTCCTTCGACCGTAATTCTCGTTGCTCTCATACCTCTGTACGTGGTGAAAAGCACCACTTCTGCATTCCGTATGGTAGTCGCTGCCTGTTTCCTTGCTGCTGCTGCATTTTGAAATCTCACTTCCACTGTTCCAAACTCTGAGCCTCTTGCCAAGTGTACTACGTCGTCCCAAATCGGCTTTAACGCCATTTTTACTCGTTCCGTCGTGACGACATCGATCTTTCCTGTACTTATCGAAAAGGTTCGATAGCTAATAGTTTTTTCCTTAACTCCGTTTCTTACTTCCTGGGGGTGGGGGTAGGGGGTATGGCAGTTTTACTTCGAACCCATCTCGGTTCATTTCGCTTCTGTGTTTTCCTAGCTCCTCAGTGTTTAGTTCGGTTTCCTTAAACCTTGCTGCATCATCAAAATTTCTGTTGTCCGTTCTCAGTTTGTGATCCATTTTCTGGATCGCCTCTAGCAACTCCTCTTCGGACGATGATGTGTCCGAGTAACTATAACTTTCTTCAGACAACCTTTTGCAAGCTAACCGTCCTCTTACGAGAAGACAAAGCCCAAACACACGCATACACCCAAACCACTGCAAAGCAGCACGCAGCATTCAATATTTTTACAAACGCATAAAACAAAATAACACAGTAGATTCGAACTGAACGTTTCATTGATACTCACGAGTAGTTTCAGCTGCTTTACGTCCTTTTTTGAAGTTGAATAGCGAAATTGCTCGAATATCGCGCTTTGACAGTTCCATTTCAGATGATTGTAACAACGGTGAAAAAATATTAATGTTAATTTATTGATGCATTTTGGGCATATCTATCGTATCAGACAATTTCAAAAAAGCATATTCAAAACTCTTCAAAAATCCGGTATAAATTCTTCATGGCTCAAAACGTTGCTTACTTTTTAGTCAACCTGATAGTACTCCATCAACTAATTCACCCGCTTAAGCACATATGAATCATCGAGTAAGAAAGCGATTGATACGCTTGATATGACAAAACGAAACTTCTTTCAAATCCTATGTGGCTAATATTGAAGAGGGAAAAGTACATTAGATAATGGAGTTGTAGTGTCCCCAATGACATACAATAGTCATGGCTGGAGTGTTGCTGACCATAGCTTTGCGTGATCAAACATATGAGCTAACATTTTCAAGTTGTGATAAAGCTGCCTTTTCTTTTCGGCTATAGCGTATCCAAGCGCATACCATCTTATTTCCTCTGTTTCTTTCATAGAAATGTAGAATAATGTATGGAGGAAATTTCTGGCAGACGAGCAACAGTATACATGTACACTCATTCAACTCATTGTCGAAGATGCTGTGAATCTAACTTCAAAAGTCATAAGTCATGATTCAATAATTTCAATAATTTTGTTGACATCCTATTCTTCTCAAATCACCAAGGCTAGCAAGGCGATGCGCCTTGCAAAACAGGTATATATTTACGAATTTCTTACACAATATTATGTGAGACATTAAATTACGTTTGCATGAAAGCATTAGTTTTGGCTAATGTTTGTTGAAATTCTGAATGCAAAATATATCAGCAACATAGCCGAACAAATATTGCTACCGTGAGTTATAGAAAGGTGCGTTACAGAGAGATATTTATTAGGCTTAAACCATTGAATATATCAAGATTCCGGTAATTTATCTATATCTATTAAATATGCATAAAAATTATTGTGAATGAACTCATGTATTCATTTATATTTACGTACTCGACGACATTTTGACTGTAGAAAGAAACTGAAACTAAATAATCTTAATGGCGTCCGAAAATGGCTCGTATTCATCAAAGGTGAGGAAGAAGTCTCATGCATGTTGAATAAGAGTTGAACTGTAGCACAGGTATTGGTTTAGAGGTTTCCTTTGTAAACATAGGCTTCGAAGTTTGATCCCACAGCAAGGCAACATGGACTAGTGTCTTCTATTATAACTTTTAGAATTTGACTAACTCGGTGCGGGTTGCCAAGCGGTGCCTGCGCATATGTTTGTGTGCGTATGTATGTGTTCGAGTGTGTGCGCGCGTGTGTCTGTGTGAGAGGCTTCTCTGGTGATCAGCAATGATTCTAATCATCTGCTCTCTCTTTCTCTACTCCATGACATCTTCTAATCTGCATGTCATCCTGTGTGTGTGTTTGAGCATGTTTGCTGGTGCGTGTGAGTGTGTGTTCCGGCAAATGTCCTGGTGTTTGAGTGTGAGTGTGTCTGTGTGTCTGTGTGTGTGTGTGCTTGTGTGTATGTGGTGCAGTTGGTTGATCTATGAATGATTGTATATGTGTGCACAATTTTGTGAATATGCTTTTTTTTTTACTTATTTGTGTGCACTCATGCACACATACACACTTCCTGACGTGCTGATGTGTGATACAGTGGGTTTGATGAGTGAATGAGAGAGTGACGGTAAGTGTGAGTGTAAGTGTGTGTGTGAAGCGTAGACACTTCTGCGGATGTATATTTGCATGTATGTATGCATGTATGTATGTATGCATTATGTATGTATATATGTATGTATGTATGTATGTATGTATGTATGTATGTATTATGTATTATGTACGT
>NC_043009.1:46684495-46686995 GCF_006345805.1 Octopus sinensis | reverse complement strand
ATGGATCCAGAAGACATAGAAACCCTTCATTCGGATCGAGTTGGATGGCGAACAAAAGTGTGGAGTGGAGTGAAAGCATTTGAAGAGACCAGGATTACGCAAGTAAGACTCAAAAGAGATCTAAGGAAGAATGTAACGATCGAGAAGGTGAATGATAATGACCTTTTTGTGTACACAGTCTGTGATGAACCATACCTGTCTTTTGCTGGGCTCAAATCTCCTCTGTGAACCTATGGAAAACGAACCTCCACCAACTATTATGCCTATATGTCTGTGCACACCTTTGAATGCAGTGTGTGCCAGAAGGTTTGCAAATCTAACGGAGACCTCAAAAGACATTTTAAGATCCACAAAGACCAGAACTTATCTGCATCACTTGGTGGTCCAAATCGGATGTGTAATCTGTGTGGGTGTCTTTTCAGAACATTGTCTGGTTTAAAAAGCCACATCAGATGCCATGATGGTACTAAGGTGTAAGTACAGGAGGTGGTCAAACTCTGCATAAGGAGTAGAAAACCACCATATATATATATATATGTATGTATGAAATAATTACTGTGAAGCATTGTGTAGAATATATTGTATAAAAGATCGGGGCCAAAACAATGCAAAGGAAATGCAAGGTAAATCACAAGAAAACAAATATGTGAATTAATGTACTTACCTTGTATTTAATATTTCAGGGTTATGACTCCATTTTCAAGAAACTGAAGAATGTTGCTGATGTACGTGTGTGTAAGTGTATGTAGAGTGAACATGCGCAGAAGAGTGTTGCTACAGCAACCAGCTAGCTTCCTGTAACTCCTGTCTATTATGGATTTTGGTTTTCTTTCGGTGTATGAGGATAACCTCAGAGATTCTAAGGTTGACCCTGTTCCGCTGCGTTGCCTTGACGTGCACTATGAACTCCCGAGTCTGGCATTTCTGTAGATGTGTTCCTTAATGTGTACATGCAGTTTTCTTGTGCTTCGGATGTAGGATGCGCCACATTTTCCACAGGTGGTCTCATATACGACATAGGCTCTCTGGCACAATTCAGGATCATTGATGGGGAATTTCGAGAATGTACACTCCTCAGAGTAGTGAGCAGTGTTGTTCCTGGACAGAGCTTTTATCAGGGAATGGCCGGTGTGCATTATTTGTATGTCGAGTCCCTCCCTGCGGACTGCGTGTTGTATTGCTGCAGTAGTTCTGTCGTCAAAGGGTGGTAGCTTTAGGAGGCACGTGCCAGACTTGGGAGTAAGCTGATTCTTCCGGGGTTTACTGACCTTGATGTTCTTCAGGCGCCGATGTTTAGCTAAAGATGGTGGGTAGCCATTCAGGGTTAGATCTCTGAGGAACTGTTTGCTGTATACGGCTTTGTCGGTCATGTTGCTGCAATTGTTGTTTATACGTGCAATCTTGTTTCTTACGTATGCGTCTTTGGCTCAATAATAGCGATATAAACATTAGATTCGGGATTGAACATCCAGATGAATCCGGAACCCTCTCTCTATTCGACTTCCAACTCAAAATCACAGTGGAAGGCTTCATATATACCAAATTCTGTAGAAAAGCCGCTAATAGAAAACTTTTCGTCCCCTACCAACCAGCCTTGCCCACCAGAGCCAAACCCGCATACGTGAGAAACGTATATATATATATATATATACATACAGAGAAAGGGAGAAAGAGAGAGAGAGAGAGAGAGAGAGAGAGAGAGAGAGAGAGAGAGAGAGAGAGAGAGAGAGAGAGAGAGAGAGAGAGAGAGAGAGAGAGCTTAAATGAAAGTTAGGTTGATTAAATGTACGAATAAAAGAGGAAGTGAAAAATTAGAAATCTTACTCGTCTCGAATTGCAGTATCTGACCGTCTCGAATTGCAGTATCTGACCCCCTCAGAAGCACATATAAGATGACGTAGAAATTTTTTTATGGACTAAGTCTCCAGTTTTGTTTTTTGTGTTTGGTCTCTGATCCTGCTAAAAATGGAGACCAATGAAAGTAAAAGTGAATTGTAGTATATTAGTTCTGTTCGCAATGTTTTCCTTTGGTTGAATGAGGTTGTTCGCAAATTTCTAAATGCCATTTATATGTTGTGCAATTTAAATCGCGCTATATATGCTCCGGCAAGGCCACAGTCCAATGATGACACAATTAAAAAAAAAGAATATATACACATATACATATGAATTTATATATGTATGTATATTTGTTCATGGGAAATACAAGACAAAGTCAGTTCCTCATCACACGATTAATAAATGAATAAATGCAGAGTAATCACAGGTCTGTCCGAACATTGGGTGTTCGTCATAATAAGCATTTCTAGTTAAAATTCAGATTTAGAGAGAAATGTTGATATTAACAAATCAATTATAAGGGAACACCTTTCATGAGCTTAGTGTAACATTTGTAATGTATCTAAATGCATAAACAGAGAAAATATGGATCTTAAACTTTATGAGAAATGTAAATAGGTATAAATCACGATGTTGTCCAGTAAACAAGTAATAAAAAGGC
>NC_043009.1:46661995-46679495 GCF_006345805.1 Octopus sinensis | reverse complement strand
TTGATCACTCTTTCTCCTCTTGCTTTTCTCTCTGGCTAGGTTACCTAGTATCTCCCTTTCATCAGCATACCTGTTTCTATCCTCTTTCTTGTACCTCTCTCTCTCCCCTCTCTCTCTTCTTCTCCCACTCTGTTCTTCCCCCCTATCTTCTACACCCTCTCTTTCTCTTCTCTCTCTCAATGTTTCTCCCTCTCTATCTTCTATGTTTCTCTCTCTCGCAAGGTACTCGTATCTTCTCTATAGCAAGACACTTGTTTTTTGGCTCTCTATTTCTCTGTCACACTGTAACCTTTCATCATTTGACACAGCGTCCCCTCCTCCAATGAACACGCCATCTCAAAATTTCTCGTAAGTTTCTTGGTGACCCTGCTGGTGCTGGTGCAACGTAAAAAGCAACCAGTCCATACTGTAAAAAGGTTAGTATTTGGAAGGGTATTCAGCTGTAAAATTCATGCCAAAACTGACCTCGCCTGTGCTAGTGCCTCGTAAAAAGCAGAGTCCACTCTGCGGAGTGGTTGACCTTAGGAAGAGCATCCAGCCTTAAAAACCCTGACAAAACAGACATAGTAGCCTGGGGTAGTCTTCAATCATCCAACCCATGCATGAATGAAAGTCTGGCGTTGAACGATGAGATGATGAGGACGATATGAGTGAGTGTGTGTGTGTGTGTGCGTGTGCATGTGTGTGTGTATGAATGTAATAATTGATATATATATATACGTATATATATTCTTTTATTCTTTTACACGTTTTAGTCATTTGATTGTGGCCATGCTAGAGCACCGCCTTAAATGGTTTTAGTCGAAGGAATCGACCCCAGAAATTATTCTTTGTAAACCTTGCATGATACTAACTTGCAGCAGTTTTATGAGGTTGCAGCAAGCTATGTTGATATAACGTAGGCGTAATTATCTTACGTCATTTTTTAACGAAAACAAAAGGCACTGCACATCATTATCTAACCACAACTGGAGGCTCAAACGGAATGGAGTTGAGTATACAACCAACTGGTCTATAATAAAAAAAACGCTAGACCATACAATAAAACATCGTTGGTGTGTAACTTTTATGTAGAGGAAACTGTAGAGATCATTACATCCAGGGAACACATAATTAATATTCTGTTGTGTCTGGGGAGAGTCATTGTCTTTTAGTGCCTTATTATTTAACACACTTACCGGTAAAATTTCCACTTATTTCTTATTTTTATTTTCTAAAATTTTCGTTGCGTCTTGCAACCTTTTCAATAGTCTTGACTATTTTAGAAATAAAAATAAGAAATAAGTGGAAATTTTATCGGTGAGTGTGTTAACTAATAAGGCACTAAAAGAGAATGACTCTCCTCAGACACAACAGAATATGCTTCAACACACGAACTCATATAAAGAATCTTGCAAACCAAATCCAAAAACGAAACATAATTAATAGACATTCCGAAATAACTGTATCATGCAAACATAAGATCAAAGCATCCTTCCCAGAATTCGAACAGAACATTACGAAACAGAGAAACACTACCTATCATTACCTTCTAATTGATAAAGAGAAGAAACTATAAACGAACTAAACAAAAACACCCATAATTTTCCTGTTATATCACCGTACCACCAGAAGAGATTAAAAGGATCCTTTAAGAGAACATTTTTTGTCAACACAGATAACGTACTTTAACATCAAAATAAAGTTTGCTTCCTGGCTCAACAACATCTGAATTAATTGAGGAAGTGCCTGCTGTGACTAAAGTCACACCAATGTCCTGTACTACCCATCCTAACATGTGCACACATAAATATCAAAACAAGCCTTGTCTCACTACACATTCCCTCTCTCCTTTATCATTAGCATCCTTTCTCTCTTTTCATCACCTTCTCTCCTTCCTTACCAAATTCACAGAAAACTGACTACATACCCCAATGAACCTTTCTTTTGATTGGTAAAAATTGATACCCAACCTTCTGTTAAACATTAATTACTTCGAACTGTAATGTCAAATCGCCCGAAAAAATGAACGCATGATCTACGACCAACATGATATCCATGGATATTACAGATTGTATAGTAATCGTACCAGGAATAAAGACTACGGTCATAAGAGGCATTTGATTTGTGAAAACGCGTGTAGCGATGCATCAAAATATTTAAAAATTCCATCCGTGAGTTATTAATATTATTATCATTATATGAAAACTCAGAGTATATTTTGCTGGGCATGATGGAAAGTGTCAGCTGTCCACAACCAGTATACTAAAGCGACACTTGTTTACTGATCATGCTTCAAGAATCCTGCGAAGTATTCTTGCAGTTCCAAGCAATGCTGATTTTTGCAGGTGCTCAACCTTCACACTTGCACCGATCTTTTTCAGCCTTGTTGGTAGTTGAGTACTGATACTTCCAAGGGCATCAATTACTCTTGGTATCACGTCTGCCTTTTTTCATTGACCACAACCATCGTATTTCCCACTTTAAATCGTCGTAGTTGTTTGCTTTTTCTTCTTCTTTCACATTGATCCTATTGTCACCGATAATCATACATATTCTTTATTTTTTATTCACCACATCAATGTCCGGTCTCCTATATCTGGTCACGTGATCGCACTGGATCATTTCATCCGCAGGATTTTGCAGTTCTCACTTTCTGTGACTCCTTGTAGGGTTTGTTCATAGCATGTCTTTGCTCTTTGTAGGCCGTGATTTCCACAGAACTCCCAATGGATCATTCTTGCCACATTATCATGGCGTCGTTTTTATTCGCGTTGTGCCAATTTCGGCCATTCGTAAACGATGTGCTATACTGTTTCACCCCTCTCATCACACATTCTGCATTTGTCCCTATCGGTAGTGTCGTTGAATCTGCTCTTCATATAATTGGTCCTTAACGCTTGTTCCTGAGATGCACATATGAGTGCTTCTGTGTCTCTCTTCAGGCCACTCCACCTCATCTATAGCCAACGTCTTGGCGTTTACATCTCTTGCAAACTAAAAGCATATTTTTTCATTCCATGCTGTTTTTTTTTTTGTTCATTTCTTGCTTAAATTTTCCTTTAGTTACTCAATTTTCAGTTTTGATGACGCCAGCCTTCTTCGTGTGTTTTAACAGTTGTTCTACGGCATTTTTATATACCACCCTAGGCTGTTTTCCTTTGCTGAGATACAGTCCTGGCAACTGATCAAACCTCTCCCACAATTTCTTCTGGACAAGTACAGCTTGTCGGTGTCCCTCTTAGTGTGGAAAGCTCCGTGTACTGTTAACATTTGTCTGCTCTTGGTATCCATTTTTTTTCATTTCTCTCTTTTGCTATTTTATAATTCCCGCTCTATACGGAAGTGATGCTATCGCCCACGTATTCACAGCTTGGATTTTATTCCATCCTGTCAACTTTCATCGCAGCACCAACCTTAGTTGTTCTTTCGTTTAGTTTTCCATTATCTCGCTGCACTCTAGATTATTATTATTATTATTATTATTATTATTATTATTATTATTATTATTATTATTATTATTTTTATTTTTTTTTTATCATATAAGCGCAAGCGTGACTGTGTGGTAAGAAGCTTGCTTCCCAACCACGTGGTTTCGGGATCAGTCCCGCTGCGTTGCACCTTGGGCAAATATCTTCTACTATAGCTTTGAGCTGACCAAAGCCTTGAGAGTGGATTTCGTAGACAGAAACTGAAAGAAGCCCGTCGTATATGTCTGTATATATAACTTATAAACAAGGGCAAAAGGAAAATTATTTTTATGCCACCAAGAAGCCCTCTATGTGCATATACATAAATACGACAGGTTTCTGCAAACGTTCTTTACACCAAAATTTTCAGTATTAGCCTATTGTAGAAACAACTTGACCGAGTAAAATCGAAATCAGAATCATGTTGTCTGACTGACAGAGCAAAACTTATGTCAACTGAAGATAGTTTTTGGCCTTCTAATACACCTCGGTCACGCCCGTTTACAATCTTGTACAACAATTACCTTTAGTCTTTCTTCTACATCAAAATTAATAAAGAAAGTATGACACAATGAACGGGCGTCGATAATATTGACTGCAACTTGACAGGGCGTTGCTTATTGTTACTCAAAGCAGATTACAAATAAAAGAATACACGAAAATACGAATACATACTTACACATATAAATTTATATGTGCACGTATATCTGTGTACGTATGTATGTCTGTACAGGAGGTGAGAAATAAAGAAAAGATAAAAGAGAAGAAAAAAGAGAAAAAACAGGAAGAGAGGAATAAAGAAAAGAAAGAAAAAAAGAAAAGAGAAAAACAAGGAGAGAGATAATAAGTTAGTGGTAAGTCAAGATAATTTGAAAATAGGAATGATGAGATGAGGATGATAGACAGAGAAAGGTATTAGAGTGTAAAAAGATAGAAGGAATGGGGGTAATAGAGAGAGGGGTATAAAAAGTAAAGGGGTGTCAGTTAAGTAGTCATAGAGCCTGAGTGATGGAGCAGAGAGAGAGAGAGAGAGAAAGAGAGGGGGGTAGCAGTATGGAATGAAGAATTTAGGAATATAGATGATTTGTTTGGACAGTTCTATCTTATTCTACCTCACCCAACTTCGAATCTATTGTAGTAGCCTCTAATAAGCAAAAGCATTCTCTTTACTATCAAAACTCACATAACTACAACTCTAGTCATACGAACACTCAACACACATACAGCTCCAGCACAGATACCCTTACATTAGACCACAACCACAACCCATCCCATCCTACTGACACTACTTGGAACACCACCAGAATCTCTACCACCCTTACAAATAGTACAATTAATAACAGCAATAGTAATAATAGTAATGATGATCAGAACGTTAATAATATTAATAATATAGAATCTTCTACCTCTTTCTCTAACCTTTCCTCTGACGATATTACCTCCTCTATTCCTGAACGCAGTCCCCAAAATTCACCTAATTGTAATTGCTGTCCTGGAACCATCTGCCCGTTACAAACCCATTGCAGAAGATATAATGGAATTTACAAATGCACTGTCCTTAATCTATTACACAACTATACAGCCATATACATTGGATCAACCTAAAAGTTTAAGCATCGATATGCCACCCACCTCCATTCTTTTAGATACGCTAAACATAGTAAATCTACAACACTCGCCAACAACATACATCATCTCAAAAATACAAATATACACTATACTCTATCATAGTCCATACTGGACTTAGGGCTTCCCTACCGACGTAAACGCTCAACATGCACACTTTGCCTGAAGGAGGCGCTTCACATATTAAAGCACAACTCTCCAGCACTGCTAAATAGACATAATGCGGCACTAAGCACATGCAACCACCGCTTTTTTCACACATTCAAATTCTACCACAAATCCAAATGCCTAAACGATCATACAGTATATTTCCACAATACCCCTTAGGTAATCCCTATGAATCTACACTTTAAGTCTTAATCCCTAATTCCCCAATCATATTCGAATATCACAAGCATCTAATTATATTTGTGTGTATATGCGTGCATGCGTATGTGCGTATATATATATATATATATATTTGTGTATGCGTGTATGCATGTATGTGTGAATGTATGTATGTATGCAAGGTATGCATACCTGCGTATACAGGGGCGATAATACATACAGATACATCTACATATAGGTGTGCATGTGTACATTTACACATGCATACGAATTTTATATGTAGATATTGATATGTATAAACATCTGTATAAATATATATATATACATGTCTAATATATACATATGTATAAATCTTCATATATATTTTTTCTTCTATTACTAAACAGTGACCTGTCCAACCACCTAATCTATATTCCTAAATTCATTTCATACTACTACCCCTCTCTCTGCCCCATCACTTAGACTCTATCACTACTTAACTGATACTCCTTTACTTTTTTACCTCTCTCTCTCTATCACCCCTCTATCATCTCTCTATCATCTTTTTTACTCTCTAATACCTTTCTCTCTCTATCACCCTCATCTCCCCATTCCTACTTTCAAATTATCTTGACTGACCACTAACTGGTACACGTTCTCTTATTATCTCTCTCTTTGTTTTTCTTTTTCCTTTTTTTTCTTTCTTTTCTTTATTCCTCTCTTCCTGTTTTCGATTTGACCTTGCAAAAACATTCCGTACTTTTAGGGTACTTTAAATAAAACCCTTGATTCATTAGCACTGTGTACAAACTCTATATTGGAATGACCAATTTTAGATACTATTGGATTTTCATTCCTCCACTTCACTCTCTATTTCGTATCTTATCTAAATTTACCTATTGCTTAACCATTTTCTCACACTCTCTCCGATGAAGGGATATAATATATATCCTGTAAACAGCTGTAAGACCTTCTAGTTATAAATGTTCTAAAATCTTCACACCCATTTTTATCTCATTCTGAAAAATAATTTATATATATATATATATATATATATATATATATACATTTATATATACCTTATATATAAATGAGTGTGTATGTATGTGTGTATGTGTGTTAAGTTAAGGGAGACTGTATACAAGACCAGTGAATGTATTGTATGCTAATTTATCATAGGCTTTGTAAAACGGATTCTACACATGAATTATCATCGAAGAAAGTATCGGTCGAATCTCTCTTTCTCTCTCAGTCTCTCTCTCTCTCTCTCTGTCCCTATATATATATATATAATATATATATGTGTGTGTGTGTGTGTGTGTGTATGTGTGTGTGTGTGTGTGTGTGTGTGTGTGTGTGTGTCTGTGTGCATATATGTATGTATACGTGCGTGTATGTATGTATGTATGTATGTATGTATGTATGTATGTATATATATATATATATATATATATATATATTATATATATATATATATATATATATATATATATATATATATATATATATTCTTAATCGGCAGAAATTACAGTGCGAGAAATTACATGCTTGATAAGCGCTATGCGCGTAACTCCCGGCCCGTGAAACTCTTTGTTATTGCTGAGAAATGGGAAAGAAAGGCACAAAATCATACGTATATACATACGCGTGTGACATTGTCGGATCCCCGATCGTGTGTTTAAATAAACAAGAGTCAACATTAGAAGAAAAATATATACCACGTCATGGGGATAAACGTATAAATATTTATCAGATATGCAGATAATGATATTTCGTTCAAACTAATTCAGCGTGAGGGCTTAAGAGAAGAAAAAGCAAAAATGAAAAAGAAAAATGATTAAATTAAGAACAATTATGTGATATAAACAAAGATATAAGTAAATACAGCAACAGAGAAAACCTACAGCGAAATAAAATGAAGTCGTGTACTGAAGTTATACTATCTAAAACATAACTGATGCCCGGATTTATTGGTGTTTCTGGTATCGAACTTCAAAGCGAACTGTATGATTTGATGCCTTCCTCAACGTACTTGAGCACAATGTGAGAGCGCATTGTAAGGTACAGTTTAAGAGTGCATTGTAAGGCCCAGTTTAAAACCGCATTGTGAGGTACAATGTAAGAGTGCGCTTTTGATGCTGGCCCAAGGATGTGCTACTCAAATGTTTAAAACCGCAAATATTGCATACAATTACACCTTGAAACTAGGCGTGAACTAGCGTTGAAAGCACACCTGGTGCAGAAACAGTTATGACTGATCATTAAAGATGTGTTAAAGTCTTCCTTTGTCTTATTATTTGGATTGTATTTTATTCTCCGATAAACTCACAAAGTTTTTACATCTGAAGAATTTTAGTATTAGTCCGGAATCCGACAGTGTAGATAGCCTAAAACTCAGGTTCATTGCTGCATTAGAAATACTCTTTCTACACTTCGAGGACGTTACAAATATATATATTCCTTTATTCATTTACTTGTTTCAGTCATTTGACTGCGGCCATGCAGGAGCACCACCTTTAGTCGAACAAATCGACCGGAGGACTTATTCTTTGTAAGCCTAGTACTTATTCAATCAGTCCTTTTTGCCAAACCGCTAAGTTACGGGGGACGTAAACACACCAACATCAGTTGTCAAGCGATGATGGGAGAACAAGCACAGACACACACACAAATACACACACACATATGTATATATATATATATAATATATATATATATATATATATATATATACGATGGGCTTCTTTCAGTTTCCGTTTACCAAATCGGTGTGTGTGTATCTAGGATTGTATGCGAGTGTCTAAGAGTCCATACCAATGTAAATGTCTGGGTATATTCCTTTGTGTATATCTGCAAACTCTCTGTCTATCTATTCAGACATGTTATATATGTATTAAGTTTTTTCCTTCCATTATACACACTTGCTATTTGTCAATCTGATTAGAATCCTTATGCTGGGTGCTTTTACGACCTTCTAAAATCCTGAAAAGACCGATTTCTCTTCCGCCCCCTCTCTCTTGCAGTAATTCTCTCGCTCTCCCCACTACACCCCTCTCTTTCTCTAGATTTTTCTTTCTATCACTTTCTGCTTGTTACAATTTCTTTCTGTTTATGTTCGTTATCGTCTCTTATCTGCACAATTTGTATTAACGTACACATTCTATCCATATTTTATGTATGCGTATAGATAGTTATTTCTACGTGTGTCTTTCTGTATATACATATATACCTAAAATTATCACTTTGGAATATAGAATTTGTAAATTCAAACATAATTGTAAAGTCGCCAGAGCAATAAGGGAGTAAGAACTTGCGGTATAACGTTTCTTACAGCTGTTTCTAAAACAGGTGTACATATCTCATTGAGCGAAAATTTCCGTTTAAAAACCAACTATGCTGTCTTCAGAGAAGAAGGGTGAAGGAATATCCATAATAAAGGATATTAGTCGCTAGCAGTTCCATCGTACAAGAGAGAATGGGGTAGATTGCGAGTGGGAGGTTTGCGAGGAATACGGCAAATGTAATGGAAAGATGATCATGGACGAATGAAGGTAGATAGAGTATAACTGATAGAGTGAAGGTGTACATAATTTACTAGCTTAAAAGCCGCTCTATCGGGCGGCTTTAAGCTAGCTCCTGTGGAGGGTTCTTCATTGGGCATAGAGCCTAATAATGACACTTAACATATTAAGTCTGAATAATATTTTTCAAGCAATGAACAATTTTCGTCAAAACAATGATATCATGTCGACTTGGAAATTATTGCAAAGCTTCAAGATAAACAACATGTTTTGTATTTTTTGTCTTCACATTCGGGGGTGTGTACAATTTTTTTCTGTCTAACCTTTCTCCTCTCCCCCCCCTCTCTCTTTCTGTTGATGGTATTCAACCATCATTATCACCTGTACAGCCACCATCGCCAACACAACTGCCGTACGCACACCATTCAGTCTTTTGACGCCACCACCTTCAACATCATTGACTTCGCCGCCTTCCCCTCCATCATCATCACCATTGTCTTTCACATCCCTTACTACCACCGTCATGCTTTGACCGTCTCAGCTACCACCATCACCATCGCCACCGCCTCTATCACAACTACAGCTCATACTTATACTATAACCCCATTACTATCTCAACTGCCAACCTCCTACCGCCCTCACCATCTCTATGCCTACTATTACTCTCACCCCAGCAAGAGGAGTAGAAGAAATGTCATTGGATAGTGAGAGAGTGGATCAAAGTGTGACACACTGACACACAGAAATTCGTTTGGCTTTTTTTATTATAGAAGAGGCAGAGGGATATATATATATATATATATGTGTGTGTGTGTGTGTGTGTGTGTGTGTGTGTGGAGAGGAGAGAGAGAGAGAGGAATGGGGGGCAGCACTAAATTAAGTAGGGAAGGGAAGTTTCAGCAGTAATGTATCACGAAGATTATATATGCAATGGCAAAAACCCAAGTAAGCGTGGCGACGTCCGGTTTGGATTAGAATTATGAGATAGACAAAGAGGGTGAGTTATCGTATCAGAGCTGTAAACAAGATAAAGTCTACTGACAATAGCAGTTTAATATTGTGATTCAAGCAGGACGTGTAGTGGGGAGGGAATTGTACTAAATATTATTGGTAGGCTATAGGGTAGAGCAGAAAAGGGACCCGAGATTAGATTCAACGGGTTATAATGGTGCCAGCTGTAAAAGTAGAACTGAAAATGTAAATTTATATGGAGTGAATAAAATATTAATTTATCTTTAGATTCGAATAAAGTGAAGTATAACACATTAAGGTTACCTAAATTGAAGTAAATAAAGTAAAATAAAAACAAGATAAAGCAAAATAAATAATGTAAAGAAAATAAATAGATTAAATTCTTAAATCCTTAAAAATGTTTTAGCCCAAAGGCCGCGGCCATGCTGGGGCACCACCGCTGATAAAAACAATGTGCTATGCTTACTGCACCTAGGTTTCCCAAGCGGTCACCCATCTAAGTACTGACTAGGATCGACGTTGCTTAACTTCGGTGATCAGACGAGAACCGGTGCTTTCAACGTGATATGGAAATACATTAATTTAATTTTACTATTTAATTTGAATAGGTAATATATAAATGTTAAGGTAGGTAGAGAGAGAAAATATAATGAAGTCGTCACTATAGGAATTAAGTGGTGTATGACGAATTAACACAGAAGAACAGGTGGTGTGTTCTAAAAGTATCCGACAATATTTTTCCCGCCAAATGTATACCTGCACAAGAATAATCCATTGGATGGAACGTGACACCACCCTTACCTGCGCATGCTTGAAAACTTTTGCGCCGATAAGCCACCTCAGCTCCCAGCTGTTATACCTAACAGCGTCATGCGCAGCTAGTGCATTGTGTTTGCCAAAAGCTTGGTAATACTCAAACTTAAGCTACCCCCAGAATTCAAGTAGCCTTCAGCAATGATGCCACGGAAAAACTCAAGGACTGGTACAACAGCTTGAAACATGGCCGTGCCTCGGTGTAGATCAATACCCGCTCTGGCAGGCCATCCACAAACCGAAACAAGGAGCGGATCCAGAAGGTTTGGCGAATAGTCATGGAAGGCTGTCGAGTAGCAATCCAAGAAATTGCTCACAAGGTGGAAATATTAACAGGAGAGGTGCATTCTATTTTAACAGAAAATTTGCGCATGCAGTGACTGTTGGCGAAATTGGCCTCAAAGTTGCAAGGAGAACAGCAGAAGCAAATCCGCATGGATATCACTCAGGACATGCTGCACTGTGCAGACCACGACCCATATTTCATGAAGATTATCACTGGTGATGAGATATGGGTTTATGGTCTCTGCTCGATGCGTCCGGTCATCTTGAGTGAAAATTTGACGAGCGCACACTAGATGTTTGTACTCTAAGCGTTACTTTTAGGAACTGACACAGCTGTTGGTTAAAAATTTTCGCATACGCACGAAGTATGGCGTCACCTTTCACCCAAAGGATTTTGCCTCAACCTGCATTAGCTTTGGTGGGATATAATAAAGCCGTGTTTTTCGTTTAATGATTGTGTTTGGTTATGTGATAGTATTCATATAAATTCTCTAACCGTAAGTAACACAGAGCCACTTGGCCCAGGAATGAAGAATCCAAATCAAACATGGACCAAGATCTATCGTACGGTAACTTTTTCAAAGGTCTTGTCTGTTCATCCTTTCTTTCGAATAGAAAATTAATTGGTGGGTTAATATTTCTTTAGGGGTAACAAGGTGTGTATATATATATACATTTATATATATACACACACATACATATATACATTTATATATACATATATATGCATATATATAATACATATATATATATATATGTATATTTTATATATATGCATATGTATATATGTATATATGCATATACATATATATATATATACATACATACATACATACATACATACATACATACATACATACATATATTATAAATAAGTTTGAAAATTGAGATTCAGTGAGAGAATGATTTTATCACTTACGCCGGAGTAGTCAACCGTACGTGCGAAAATTTCAAACTCCAGGGTCTCACTCAGGATATGTTCAAATCACTTATCTTCGTGCAAGGACTTATGGCACTTGAAGATAGAGAAATTCTGGAAAGGATTCTTTTGAAAATGGAGCAAGTGACCCAGGTAAATCGTAAATATGATGTGAAAAAAATACAAAATAGTCCATGGTGTAACGGCCGATAAATTACATTTCATGGGCAAAACATGTATCGACGTAAAATTTCGAGGAGAGACACGTGAAGCAAAGTTATTCGTTGTGGATAATACAATCAATCTGTTTGGCACAGATTGGTTAGAACTATTTGATTTATGACACCTCCCCATAAATCTTTACTGCAATAACATAAATGACCCAGCAAAAATTTAAATGGGTTGTCCCGGAAAGCACAGTGAAAAGATGTGTCAGGCTCCAATGCGTGTTATGGTTATGGGGGCATACACTTCAAAAGGATTGTCCTTTTAGAAACAAAAGTGTTATTGTTGTCAGAAGCTGGGACACAAGAGTTCTCATTGTACGAGGCTCAAACACAGCGGAGAGTGATTGCAACGGAAAAACAAGAGTATTTATGCATGAAAAGATAAAAGACGTGAATACTAAATTACAGTTAGACACAGGTAGTGATATCTCGATTATAAATGCGGATACTTGGAAAAATTGGTAAACCGATATAACGTAAAACAGCGAAAATAGTCCATGGTGTAACGGCCGATAAATAACATTTCATGGGCAAAACATGTACCGACGTAAAATTTCGAGGAGAGACACGTGAAGCAAAGTTGTTCGTTGTGGATAATACAATCAATCTGTTTGGCACAGATTAGTTAGAACTATTTCATTTATGACACCTCCCCATAAATCTTTACTGCAATAACATAAATGGTTGTCTCGTTAAAAAAAGTCTTCGGATGAACTGAAGAAAAAAATGAAAAATATGTTACTTCAAGTGTTATCAGAGGATTTAGGTCTATGTAGGAAGAGGGAAGCCTATTTCTAAGTAAGTGAAAACGCAGTACCTGTATTTAAAGCAAACAGAAAAGTACCGTTCGTGGCAATTGAAACTGTAAATGAAGAGTTGGACAAACTAGAAAAGAGTGGATTGCTCGAAGTGAGTGATAACCACGGTATATATTAAAAAAATATGATTAGGCTGTTTGCCGATTTCTCTACAGAATTGAGCGACCGCTTTAAGGCGTATCACCATCCGCTCCCAACTGCAGAGGACATTTTTCTAAAGTTAAATGGTGGAATTGTTTTTCCAAATTAGATCTGTCTGAAACCTATTTACAGATAAAAGTAAATAAGATATGTTCAATGTATTTGACAATAGATTCACACAGAGGATTGTACAGATACACATGATTATCTTTTGGATTAAAAGTGGCACCAGCAATATTCCAGCAAATCATAGGTACTATGTTATCTGATTATGAATTTGCAATCCCGTACTTGGAAAATTTAAAAAAAGGTTTAAAAAATAAACAGAACAAAAATTCAGATGACAGTCTTTCAATTTGCGACGATATTCTGATGTATGCCCAAACAATGGTGGTTCCAACTACATAAAAAAAAGGTGTACTACAACAAATTTCACAGCGGACATCCAGAAATGGCAAGGATGAAGGGTCTGATGAGATATCGAAAACTTGGCGAGAATGTGCCGAGGTTGCGCACTCGCGGCCAAAGCTCCGCTGGTAAAATATCAATCGTGGCCAGAGATGAGAACACATAGTCTAGGGTACACATTAACTATGCCGTTATATTGTGTGTGTGTATATATATATATATATATATATATATATATAATATATATATATATATATAATCGTTTTGTTTAAAAACAAACTATATTTTATTTAAGTTTAAACGATAGAGCTCAATTCGAGGAATTTCATATCAATCTCAGGCAATGAAGTTTCAAAAGAAAAAAGTTACGAGTGTTTGTTTCTCAAATTTGAGGTTGATAATATAGTTCTATACTTTTTTTTATGAATATAGTTTTATAAGGGAATTTTTAATATATGTCACCGGTAAGGTAAGGAAAATTTATCAAGGACACCGCTAATTGACACTTTTGACACATTATCAATTAGCTTAGTAGCATAGCCTGGAAAAAAACATGGATTGCATGGGAAAATGCGAACAAGAGAAATAATATTCTTAAGATTATAAACCTGGAAAAGTATAGGAAAAGTCATTACACTTGGAAAAGTTCAGGACAACTTATTACATCTGGTAAAGTACAGAACAAGAAAATTTTTACTTAAAATTTTGCAGATAAGGATAAAATTTGAATATTAAAAATTATGATTTTAATTTACAAAGTAACATTATAATTAAAAAGGTAATATCATTTTGTTAAAATATTGACACACTAGAATACTTAAAAAATGAGAGCCAGAAGTCCCAATATAACTAAAATTTTATTCAAAGTAGAATAGTATAAATGGTAGGCAAATTCATTATGTGAAAAATAGGCATTATGTCAAGACTAAAAATGTGAAGACTTGGCAATATTAGGCAAATACTCAAGCAAATTTTACTGTGACTTCGTTGTTATAGATAGATTTTTCTGTAATATATAACTAATTTATGTATTATTCTATTTCTTGTACTAACCAATCATGTACTACTATTATTGTTATAATTGTTTTCAAATTTATAATTATTAGCTAATAATTGAAAAAATGAATATTTTTTGAAGTGCAAAAATATTTTAAATGATTTACTTTTATTTTTAATAGAAGTAACAAGTAATAACAAATAGAAGTAATAACTTGTCATAAAACTTTTATCAGATCATCCCATAAATTCTGTCCAAACTTTGAATAAAGAAAACAAGTGATCAAATGCTATATTTAATTGAAATTTAATCATCAATGTACTTTCCCTAATTATCTATGACTTCCTTCCATCTATTTACAAGCTTTTTTAATCCCATCAATATAAAACTCTTTTGGTTTCAAAGCGAAGAACTCTGAAATGTCCTCCTGGCTTGCGAAAGTTGTGTTCCCCAAATTATATGTAAACTACGAAACAAATGGTAGTCTGAAGGAGCAAGGTCGGAGAATAAGGTGGAAGAGGAATTTTTTCCCAACCAAGCTCTTCGATCTTCTGTGATGCGATCTTTGCACCGCGGGGTCGCGCAATGTCCTGATGAAACATCACTCCTTTTCGATTCACTAAAGCGGGTCTTTTTTCTTCAAAGTTTGGTTCAAACGCTCTAATTGCTGACAGTAGACTTGAGCATTGATTGTTGAATTAGGTAGTAACAATTCAACAATCCTTTGCAATCCCACCAGATAGAGAGAAGAATCTTTTTCCCATGAAGTTCCCTTTTACCCCTTTACCAAGCCACTGTTTACGACATTTAACATTTCGATAGATGATCCATTTTTTGTCACCAGTTACAAGTCTATCTAAAATGGGTGAAACGAGTCCGTGAGAATGGAGAGAAGAGCAGATGTCAACTCGAGTTTTGCGGTTGCTTTCGGACAATTCTTGAGGCACCCATTTTCCATGTTTAGGAACCTTTCCAACTTGTTGAAGATGACGATGAACAGTTGTATGGTTTGAAATAAGCTTTATTGCCAATTCTTCAACTGATAATGCAGGAGTTTCTTCAAGTAATGCCTCAAGGAGCTTATCATCAAACTCAACTGGACGCCCTCTTCGATCTTCATCTTCAAGGCTGAAATCTCTACTTCTGAATTTTGCAAAGCATCTTCTGCAAGTTCTTTCATTCAAGCATTCTTTTCCATAAACTGAGTGTATGTTTCTAGTCGCTTCGGCTGCAGAGGTTTCTATTTTGTACTCATAAAGCATTATGTGCCTTAAATGCTCTTTGGACACTTCCATGTTAGAAAGGGTTTTAATAAAAGAAAATTTAATTCTGTTATTCTGTAAAATAATATTTAATGAGTTTACATGTACACAAATGCATAAAAATAATTTTTAACTCCATTAGACATTCTCATATGGTATTAAATTTCATTCAGTTTTAAAAAAGGTAAAATCAGACAGAACTTATGGGATGACCTGATAGTTTTAATAAAAGCTAATATTTTCTAAACCTAGACATTTTATTTGAAATTTTATCCTTAGCTGCAATATTTTAAGTAAAAGTTTTCTTGTTCTGTACTTTAAAGATTATATATATATATATATATAATTGTATATATTATATATATATTATATATATATATTATATATATATATATTATATATATATATATATTATATATATATATATATCACACACACCTATATCTATAACATATATATATTTATGTATACGAGGGGTGTATGAAAAGTCTTGACCCCCCAAAAATACAAAACTTGGACAAGACTCCTAATGAAGCTCAAAGGTCTAGATGGCTAAAACGTTTCATACACCCCTCGTGTAATATATATATATATATATATTATATATATATATATATATATATATAGATATATATATATATATTATATATACATATATATATATATTACATACACACATGCATACAGATACATAAGAGCCAACAGACGTGGCTGCAGGCAAATCTGTTTTTGATAGAAAACTTGCTTTTCAGGCTCCTGATTTCGGCTTGGGACTCACTGCGTGACACTTGGGTGTAGGTGCCGCCTACTGTAGCTTTGGGTGGACCAAAGTCTTGATAGGGGACATGGTACACGGAATTGCTAAGAACTTCGTTATATATATATGTGCGGCTGTGTGTGAGTGTGCGTGTGTATCTGTACGTGTGTGTGTGTGTGTGTGTGTATCTGTACGTGTGTGTGTGTGTGTGTGTCCAACAGCTTCACTAGAGGACCGCTGTTAACTCATTTACGTCCCCGTGAATTCGCCAAAAGAGACCTTTGGAACGAGGACCGCAAGAAAAATAACCAGTGGTGTCAAATTGTTCCACTAAAATCAGGACGCCGTTGCACTCACATGGCCGCAATCTAATGACTGAAAAAGAGGGAAAGGATAGATAACACACTTACACACATACATACGTACATGTATGTATGTATTTATTATAGTTTTTTAAATATTTTTTTATTTTATCTAGTTTCAGCTCACGAGCTGTGGCCATGCTGGGGCACCGCCATTTGGTGTTGCTACATGATTTTACTTCACTATATATATATAAATTATATATGTATAATATACAAATGATGTATACAAACTATATGTATAATAGATATATATGCATATACCTTATAATACATACATATATATATATATATTATATATTATATATATATATATATAATTAATTAATAAGGGTGAGAGAATTAGATACTAATTTAATAGTATATCTATTCTACACCAAGTGGCCTAGTGCTCCGAGAACCTGGATTATTATAATATTTTATAAATATTATAATATTTTTACAAAATAAATATAAGAGAGTGGTCACTATATGGCTCACTCTAGCACCAGTAATCCAATAGGTTTCAACCACAAAAATACATGTTTCCCATGAAAGTCAGTACGATTGTTAGCTCACACAGACAGGGCAAATAAAAAATAACAAAAATACAGATTATTTTGGGACAATTGTTTCGCTATTAATGAATTAAATGTAA
>NC_043009.1:46649173-46661895 GCF_006345805.1 Octopus sinensis | reverse complement strand
TACCTCTACATGCACATATACACGCATATATATATATATGTGTGTGTGTGTGTATGTGTGTGTGGAGGTGCGTGGATTAGTGGTTAGGGTGTCAGCATCATGATCGTAAGATTGTGGTTTCGATTCCTGGACCGGGCGACGCGTTGTGTTCCTGAGCAAAACACTTCATTTCACGTTGCTCCAGTCCACTCAGGTGGCAAAAAGGAGTAACGCTGTGATGGACCGGCTTTCCGTCCAGCTGGAGAATACGCCATAGAAACCGGGAACCCGGGCCCATGAGTCTGGCTAGGCTTTAAAAGGGCGCATTTATTTTATTTTATATACATAAATAAATATATATATATATAATATAGTTTTATCTATCTATCTATCTATCTATCTATCTATCTATCTATCTATCTATCTATCTATCTATCTATCTATCTATCTATCTATCTATCTATCTGTCTGTCTGTCTGTCTATCTATCTATCTATCTATATACTACCAAACAAACATAATTTATTTGGGACTCCTAATACTTTTTGTTTAATATATTCTCAAGATATTTCCTTGTAAACTGTTTTCACCATTTTCTTATTATTATCAAAGAATGTATATATGTATTTTAATACTTTTGTGACAACCAGTACTTAACACAACAAAGTTTATACAAAGCTTTACATTTTTCTTTTGACAATCTTTTTCGAAAAAAGTGAAACCGATCAAGTGAATAAACATCTTTAAAATTGCATTTTCACACCTCTTTCATATACATTTCCCCTCGTGCGGTATCTTACAACTTTACTTTGTTATACATACATGCATACACACCCACACGCACACACCCACACACACAAACACACACCACACACACCACACACACACAACACACACACACACACAAACACACACCACACACACACACATATAATGTATATATATATATATATATATAGTATATATATATATATTATATATATATATATATATATATATACATATGTATAACACCTAAGATTAATGTAAAATTGTTTGAATTATAATTGAACATAGAAACAAACATTAGTGTATACATACACATCTTTAGAATTCCCTTTCCCAATAATATTCCTTTCTCTATATTATCACTTTTCATTTTGTTGTAATTATTTTACGTGTGACTCTGTACTTCAATGAGCTCTATTTTACATCATTGCATATACTTTGCTTTAAAGCTAACATTGCCTATATTTAGAACTGTCATGCTGGTTTTTTATTTTTTCCTGTCAAGGGAAATTCTTCGTAAGATTTGAATTTGGAACGAGAATTGAATGAAGGAAATGCTGCAGAACTGTAAATCAGTCTTTTTGCATCCGACCATTGTTAATCTTTATCTTTTGTCAAATTTGTGCTAGACTTTCAATAATTATCATATACCAAAACCAAAACTGAATAAAGTTTTGTTTTATTATCGAAAACAGGACTTCAAAGATTTTTTAAACTTTCCTTTCTCAAATTAAACAAAACATTTCACGTTTTTCTTATCTCACTTCCATCTATAACATTTTCTCCCAAGTTTCATTCTTGCCATCTATCCCACCCCCGACATTCTCCTTGCACAACTATTTTTTCCTCTCAGGCCCCGCCTTCTTCTGTCCTTATTATTATCGTTTATTGTTGCTCATTCAAAAAGTTTTTCATAAAGATTATCTTTAGTTGTATTTAATTGTTTGTCTTTGTAAATTGAAAAGAAATTTTCATGAAAATGTCAAACAGTATTTAGTTAGATAAGTGTATTAACGAAATTGTGACTAAATTTTCCGTCCTATTTCCAATTATGGTATTTGTATTGATCTAATCATAAATGTATTTTAAGCAATCGATGAACCTATTGCCTTTCGTGTGTGTAGAAGATAGATATTTCATAGAAAGTGTATTTCAATAATATAAATATTATGTACATACCTTATAAAAGATATACCCTCACCAAAAAATCGATCTAAGATGGGGCTGTTATAGATTGGGTGTACTTCAATACTTTTGTTTAAACAATTTCTTTGTTTTCTTTCGGTTGACCCAACTATAAGCGTCTATCTGTATGGTATTCTTAGGAAATCATCCATATAGTTCCCATTAGCAGGAAATCGCGTAGTTCTCCGTTGTGTTTATTTTCACTCTATATGAACATCCGCAATTCTAACAATAATAAATATCCTTTAGTGATGCTATTCTTCCGGAATTTTATATTTTTGAAAACGCAATACTAGAAAGGGCATGCGGACTGAAATGCAATAATGTGGCATTTATATTAGTCTTGAAAACTCATAGATCTAAAGTAATAAAAAGATAGACGTTTAACAGTTGTATTAGAAACATTTATCTGTTTGAAGGTTCATTACTTTTCATATTATTTAATATCATGTATGCACAATGGAACACTATTTAAATTACAATATATTTATAAATAGCTTTGTAAGTTTACAAACCTGTTGACACCAATTTATTATTCCTTTGTTCATTTTTTTATTATTTCGTTTATAATTTTCATTATAACACTACAATTAGGAACTGAAGCAATAACAACGACGCAGAGGCGCGACGAAAACTTTGACTTTACGAAATAAACCAAAATTTAATATAATTGTTTTGATGTGATTTTAGATAAAATTACTCTCCAGCAATATATACACTTCAGCATATGATTAATTCACTCAAGTACAGCTCTAACTGATTATTTATTGCTTAATTAATTCTGACTCCTCTGATATAAGACAGCTGATGTTGTTTTTCTTTCTTTGAATTAGAAAGTTTCTTCAATCTTTCATCAAGGTACGCTATTAATTTCACCAGTAATTTTATGTAGTCTCTAAATTAAAGTAAATTCTTTTACATACAGATTAATGGGCATTATGTTTACTATCTATATCAATTTTTCTCTGCTACACAATATCTATATCTATATTTTTGTTCAGCACTATACATAGACAGATATAAACACCCTGTCTTGGATTATGGATAGAAAAAAAAGGAAAATTTGGAATACTTTTAATTATGAGTTCGGATTTCTCAGGCTATCTACAGTTACCTTTGAAGACCTTGCCAGTTCATATGACCTCGCTCCTTCTCTACAAAAATATATTGTATTGGAATACAAGGTGTTTTCATCTGTTTACATAACAAGTGTTGGCTACAAAATCATTGCTATATTCTGTAGTATTTAAAGGGAAAAATTTGGCAAGTCAGTCAGTCATCGGCTGACACTCGCTGATGATACATCGAAGAGACCAGGGAACAGAAGAAAGAAGACATGCACCCAACACCAGAGCTGAAGACACCCCCGAAAGTTGGGGGGGGGGGCACCGCCACGTCAAAACGGTAGAGGAGTAGGGGACGAAACCGGACGTGGTTCCTCCTGATGATGTCTTGAGCAAACTGGATCCTATAAAGGAGCTGTTGTGGTAGCAGACCACGAAACACGCTTGTAATTCCCCTAGTATCGAAATAATATTTTTAAGGCACCTGGAATATATTTACGAGAGGCTGCTGAAACGTTCCTGGCTTGCGTAAAGGAAAATACAGGAGGATCAGTAAATTATGATCTTATTCAACATATTCCCCTCGCAGATTCACTCACTTAATGCAGCGGTCCTTCAGTTTATCTAAACCTCGTAAAAACATCGGAAGGTTGGTTCTGCAACCAGGCCTGTCGAGATACCTTTAAAACCAGCAGCTTTTCAGCACCACCACGTATGTACTTACAGTAATATTAGTTTCAAATCTGTAGAAGGTGCAAGTACGGCTGTGTAGTTAAGACCCTCGCTTTGCAATCACGTGGTTTGGGATGCAGTCCCACTGCGCTGTACCTAGAACAAATAGTGAGGGATTGTCAATCTGGGCAAAATACTTAATATGCAGTCTTTTGGTACACCAGGCTAACAATATTACTGAAAGTAATATTTTGCTAGGATCCAAAATTATGGTTCATCAAAATTCTATATTGTAAATCCGCGGGTGGGCTTGAGATAAACTGGTTTTTACAGAGTGAAGAAAACAATACTTTTTTGAAGACATTGGTGATATAGGACGAGGAGTGGATCGTCTATAGCGACATAAAATGCAAGCGACCATGAGGGAAGTGCGCCGAACCACGACAAACAACCTCCATGTAAAGTTATACCTTTAATTTTGTGGAATTGGAAAGATGTCTTTTACGAGCTTCTTCCCACGAACAAGACCATCAATTCGGATGTGTACTGTGGCCGGCCGGACAAATCAAACCCGGTGGTTCATCAGAGCGTCCACAACTTGGTACTTGTAAAGGGTATTGTCGTTCATGACTACAATGTCAGGCCGCGCACTTTTTCCAGGCTCGACAGAAGATACTGGGAATTGACTTGGAAATTTTGCCATACACCCGCCATATTCAACTGATATTGCGCTTTCAGATTTCCTCCTGTAAAATTTCTAGTGTTAAGCATACACACACACACACACACACACACACACACACACACACACACACACACACACACACACACACACACACATAGACACGCGCACACACACACACTCCCACACACACATGTGTGCATGTATGTGTGTGCTTGTTTGTGTGTGTGTGCTCGACATTTTCTATATATATATATATATATATATATCATGATATATATATATAGTGTATAGTGTGTATGTATTAAGAGAATTGTTGGAAGATCTGACTGTGATACTATTTGCATATGAGGTTTTGTATGTGGTTTGAGAATGTGAGAGATGTTCACGTATATATTCACGGAAAAAGTTTATTAATGTAAATATGTTGTTCTTCTAAACTTCTTAAGTTTGTCTATGTACCGGTTTGGTTAGTATGATTAGTATCCAGCGCAGTATTTTTACCTTTTATTATACATATGGTGAGTATTTCATGAATTAGTGGATAGCCCTTATTTGAGAGTTGAGTGTAGGGCTCAGAAGTTTGAGAGTTGGGTATAGTGGTGAGTAGTATTAGAGTTAACAGTAGTTTCAGTAGTGTGATAGCTGAGTATAAGGGATAATAATCTGAGTGTAGACTTGTGGTTTGAACTGGTTTTATGAATCGAATATTTAGAGATTTGGCGGGAATGTATTTTGACATGCATCCTTGCTGTACCTATCTTGTCTTGGACGGTTAACAACAATTTTCATCCACTTGGTTAGCTAACATCAGCCATCACCGCTTTTCCTTTATATATATAGCTGCTCAAATCTCTCCCAGAGAATTAACATCTGCTTACAATCATTGATTATTCATTATTTTTCATTACCTGATTCTAAACTCTCTCTAGGTTTATTGATAATTTTCACTCTTATTCTATCCACACTCATCACTCTTCTATGAAAAACATATAACTGTCTAAAGATTCTGATGATTACTCTCAAACACTCAAACTGTTATCTTCCATTGTTTTGAAATTGCATATAAATTTTGCAGTCTTAAATTGTAATTAAATTGTCCATCCATCCATCCATATATACGAGTGTATATATATATATACGAGTGTATATATATATATATATACATACATATATATAAGCATACATATACACACACACACACACATATATATATATATATACATATACATACATATACACACACACACACACACACACACACACACACACACACCACACACAAACACACACATATATATAACTGGCAGGAACGTTTGCACGCCGGGCGAAATGCGTAACCGTATTTCGTCTGCCGTTAGGTTCTGGGTTCAAATTCCGCCGAGGTCGACTTTGCCTTTCATCCTTTCGGGGTCGATAAATAAAGTACCAGTTACCCACTGAGGTCGATGTAATCGACTTAATCCGGTTGTCTGTCCTTGTTTGTCCCCTCTATGTTTAACCCCTTGTGGGTAGTAAAGAAACATATAAATATATATATATATATATATATATATATATATATATAACGAGAAAGTTTACGAAAATAAACAAAAGACGAAGGCAGGTGGAGTACAAACAAAAATATGTATTAGTATAGCTCTCAGGAATAGAAATAGAAAAAGTCTTTTACGTTTCGAGCCTACGCTCTTCGACAGAAAGATACACAGAAAAAAACAAGGAGAGAAAAAAATGCGTGTAAGAGCTAACGATCTATCATATATCTATATACATACGAGATCTGATAAAAAAATATCCTGACTCTTGCCATAGTAAGAAAGCTAAATCACGCAGAGTGAATTCGCTGGACAAAAACTGACCCTGAACTCTGCTGTCCATGCGCACTAAGTTTTCACGTTCCACCTCATTTCCGCTGTTTACAACAGTATTTTGTAGGAAGATGTGTAGCATGTCATCGTCGTATTGACCATGACAGAGAAAGTTTCTATGGTGATAACTGCTCAGACACTTACGCAAAGTTGCAGAAAGGGTATGGAGAGGAGTGTATGAGACGCACACAAACGTACGAGTGTTTCAGACGTTTTTAAGATGGTCGAAAAAATGTCGAGATTGGGGAACATTCTGGGAGACCCGCAACCAGCATAACTGAAAAAAATAACATCGCAGATGTGCGTGCAGCTGTGAGGGGAAATCGTCGAATCACCCTCCATAAGTTATCAGGGGATGTGCAGATTAGTTATGGTTCAGTGTTTTATCGCTGAAGATTAGAGTATGAGACGCGTGTCTTTTAAGTTTGTGCCAAAACAGCTTTCAGCTGACCTGGAAGACAATCGGGTTTCAGTTGCACTAAGATCTCCTTGACTGTGTTAAGAACGATGAAAACTTACTGAAAATTGCGTAGGCCTTTGAGCAGCTATCACCAAATTTTTGGTAAACTTTGAGACAGATTTCCCTGTCATGCTGAATGCGACTATCACACGCTATACACTTTCATTCCAAGCACTGGTGTAAACAGTGGAAGTGAGCTACAACGTTAAAACTTAGTGCGCATGCACAGCAGAGTTTATGGTCAATCTGTGTCAAGCTACTTTACTCTGCGTGATTTAGCTTCGTTACTGGCAACAGTCCGGATACTTATTGATCAGACTATGTATATATATGTATACATATATATATATATATATATATATACATACGTATAGATGCATATATAATATTTATATTATATATATATATATATATATATATATATATATATATATATATATATATATATATATATATATATATATATATATATATATGTATATATATATATGTATATATATGTATATATGTACACACACACACACACACACACACACACACACATATATATATATATATATATTATATATATATATATTATATGTATATATATAAGCAACAACTATATCCAGGTAGAATAGTACAATTGTGTCATGCTACTTCATTTTATTAAACACTGTAATTATTACATCAGTTTTAAAATGTTGAACAATCATCAGCCACTTATAGAATTTTCCAATCAAACAGACAATGCACATTTTTATCCCTATTTCATCTGCCAACATTATATAATAGTAGTATATTCACTCTCTGACTGTAGATTTTATCATTGAGTTCACTTTGTTATTTAGATCTGTCAGTGGGGAGGGGTTTTTATTTTTGGTTGGATGGAGACAAAGAATTTTTTTCTATTTATAGATATAGGAAGGGGTAGTACAAATGTCAAAACCGTAAACCCATTCCCATTTGGAGGAATTCAGTTTAGATATATTGGAATGTATTATAGCAAAAAGCTAGTAAGTTAAAGTTAGAGGGGTAGGGGTAACATAGACTACTAATGCTCTAGAGGTTTTCAATGTCCCTTACCATTTAACATCCAGATTCTATATTAAGAAATTTAAGTAAATATCCTTTAAATAATTTTCTAAAGGATTTCAATAAATATTAGCATCTTATATAGGGATAGAAAATATAGAAATCATTTCATATTTTTATAAATATATATATATTCATTTCTATTAATATATAATCATAATTAGCTAGTAAATGGTGAATTATTTTATTAATGAGTTGAATTAAAAGAATGTTAGACATAATAATTACTAACTGTGGAAAAAAAACTTTATTAATTTAGCACATATATCAGGAGTCAATAAGATATATTAAAAAGTAATGGAAGGGAGGTAATCAAGATGAACCAAGTAATTTCTCTAGATATATAGAATTTTTTGCAATTATTTCATATTTATATGAATATATATATCCATTTCTATTAATATAGAATCATAATTAGCTAGTAAATGGTTATTTATTTTATTAATTAGTCGAATTAAAAGAATATGTTAGACATAATATTTACTAACTGTGGAGAAAAACTTTATCAATTTAGTAAATATATCAGGAGTCAATAAGATATATTAAAAAAATAATGGAAAGGAGGTAATCAAGATGAACCAAGTAATTTCCCTATATATATAGAATTTTTTCCATCCTATATAGGAGAGTATCAAAAAAATTCTAATTTCATTATATTCAGATTTATATATATAATGAAATTTCTTAGTAATCTATGCAGGTTAAATAAAAGCTAGTATGGTATATTAATTTTTTATTTGGTTACAAAATAT
Source organism: Octopus sinensis (assembly GCF_006345805.1). NCBI lineage: Eukaryota > Metazoa > Mollusca > Cephalopoda > Octopoda > Octopodidae > Octopus > Octopus sinensis. The sequence goes on along the minus strand of NC_043009.1, from coordinate 46,653,392 downwards.
TAGGATTTGAACATTTAGAAATGGTCAGAATGTTATTATTTAAAATACTTAAACGTACGGGTAGCACAATGTATACAAGAGCTCCCAGTTCGTAACGGTTATTCAATAAGTTTGTCGTAGCGGTTATTCAATAAGTTTGTCGTAGCGGTTATTCAATAAGTTTGTATTATTACTGTTTTAAACTTTCATATGTCTCCATAGAACAAAGTTCACATCCATCTCTACTATTTTTATAAGGCTGTGCCTTTCCTATTATATCCCATTTTAGGTTAAATTCGATATTTTTCTTTCAGTTCCCAAATTTTACTGGACATCGTCGTACAACCCGCCTTATGTTTAAGTCTAAAAGAAGAAAAATGGTTGTTCAAACGTTTTCTTAGGTCTATCGAACATCCGAAATAAAGATAGCTATCATTTAAAGTCATTATTGTACATTTATAAATTACATTTTGAATCAGACAACGACCAGATACCAGACATGTAATTCTACAATTACAGCTGGGGGGGGGGATGTTTCCTGGTATTAGTATTATTTAGGAACAAGCTGTTCTTTGTTTCTGGGGTTGTATGTGGATATGTAAGGCAGTATTTTCGGGGAAGGTATGTTGTGTTGAACTTTTCTTAAAGTTTCTATGTCGATTTCTAGAGTGTTTTTGAGTTCTTGTAGTCTAAAGTTTCTGGCATTTTGTTCTAACACTATTGTGCATATCTTTCTTGCAAGGTTGAAAGGGATGTTTGTTTTAGAGTGTCTTGGGTGGCATGAATCAAAAAGTAGGTATTGTTTGGCGTCTGTGGCTTTGTAAAATATGTCTGTTTCTATTTTTAGGTTAATTTTTTTTCATTAGTATATTTAAGAATGGAATCTCCTTTTAGTTGTACTCCATTGTGAACTGTATGTTTGGGTTGACGCTGTTCAATAGGTTTTTGAATTTTAGGAGTTTATCTGTGTTTTCATTCTAGAGTATAAAACGGTCGTCCATGAATCTTTTCCAATTCTCTTTTATGTATAGAGAAAGGGGGTTTCCAAAGGTCGATAAAGATTCCTGGTATATTTTTACCTCCAGGTAGCCCATTGTTAGGTTCTCAATGACTGGTGCTGTCCTTGTACCCATAGCAATTCCGGATTTTTGACGGTAAAACGTATTGTCAAACATGAAGTGTTTATTTTGTAAGATGAATTCAACCGATTTAGTAATGAATTCTTTACTGATCTTTTTTGGTATTTCTTCTGGAAATTGGTCCAGCCAGAACTGAATTGTCTCTAGTCGATAATTATGAGGTATACTGGTATATAAATTAACTACATCAAATAAAACTATGATTGTTTCTTCCTTGACTTTTTTGGAAGGTGATTTAACATATCCAAGTCATCTCTGATATGGCTATCGATGTGTTTAAGGAAGGGTTTCAGGAGGATGTCCATAAATAGACTTAGTCTGTGTGTTTCACAGGCTGGGCCAGCTACAATGGATCGTAGTTTTAGGTCCCTCAGGTTAGGTGTCTGTATGTATGACTTTGAAGATTTTTTAATGGTTTCATTTATAATTTGGCTTTTGTATATTTTTGGCCGACCATAGAATAGGCTAGGTTTGCATTTAAAGTTGATTAGAAAGTCAGTCTCTTCGGTTGTCAGTTCCTTTCCATGGGTTTTAATTAGTGAGGACAGAATTTTCATTACTTTTTGCAGTGTGTAGTTGGTGATTTTTTCATAATGTTGATTGTCATCAAGCAAGGAAATTACTAGATTTCTCTAGTATAATGTGTCCATTATTACAACTACACTTCCTTTGTCTGCTTCCTTAAGGGTTATATCTTCATCATTTTGAAGTTCTATCAGTTCCTTCCATTGTGCAGTGCTAAAATTTGAGTTAACTGTCTGCTTATGTATAGTATGGTAGGGAAAGTTCTCAATGTGGTTGCGGAACTCGTCAAGGTCTTTATTTCTTCCTTTGTGGGGAATGTGTTCACTTTTGTTTTTGACTAGTGTGTCATCTTCAGTATTGAAACTGGTTGATGCTTCTGTGGGTCTTAATTTTCTGCAGAATTCTGTTATCTCTCTATATATATAGTTAAGTTAAGTTAAGTTAATTTTTTTGGCTCAAAAAGCAAAAAGCAAGGCCATGTAGGGGGACATGGAGTTATGTACAGGGAGGGTGTTCATGCAAAGAGTTCAGGCCACTTCTGGTCAAGAGACACTTTGAACCGAGCAGTCGTCGGCATTTTCACTATCTCGTCCGGCAGTTTATTCCACGGATCCGCAACCCGGACGGAGAAAGCCCCTCTCCTTCGATTGAGATGAAATCGCCGCAGATAGAGCTTTTCGGAGTGACCCCGCAGCCGACGCTCTGGAGCAGGAGTGAAGAACAGCTCTTTCGAGAGGTTACACTTTCCGCTTATGATGTTGTGAGCAAGAATGAGATCACCACGGGCCGTCGTTTTTCTAGAGAATAAAGGTCGAGCGTCTTCAGCCTTTCTTCATAAGACAAATGCTTGAGACCAAGAACCATGCGGGTAGCCAGCTTCTGGACTCTTTCAAGATGATGTATGTCTTTGAGGAGATAAGGAGAAGAGGCTTGAATCCCGTACTCCAATATGGGTCTCACCAGCGTGATATAGAGCGGTAGGAATATGGCTGCTGTGAGCATTCCGAATGACCGTCGAATCAAAAACAGAACTCCATGTGCTTTGTTGGCAGCATGGACGCACTGGGCCGAAGGCGAAAAGGAAGAATCCCCCAAGATACCCAGGTCCTTTACCTGGTTGGTCCTCTCCAGCAGCAGACGACCCGGCTCGAAATCAAGTTGAATTGCAGGAGAAGAGCCAACAGGCAGATGACAGCACTTTGACACGTTCAGACACAGGTCCTATTCGTTAGACCATCTCCAAATTTGGTGGAGGCATCGACGAAGATCCTCTATATCACCGCGAGGAGCGACCAGTTTGACATCATCGGCAAATAGAAGGGTGTGTTTCGTGAGGTCGTCGGGAAAGACATTTATTAAGACTAAAAACAATAAGGGCCCAAACACTGAACGTTAAAGCACGCCACTGCTCGCACTGGAGACGTCGGACAACGAACCATTAACTTGGACTTGGAAGGAGCGATCTGAGAGGAAGGCACCAACCCATCGTACAATATCCGGAGGGAAACTATATGCTTGAAGCTTGACAAGTAATAGACGGTGGTTAACCGAGTCAAAAGCTTTGGCAAAGTCCAATAGAACGATGTCAACAGCATCACCATCATCCAGGATACGCGTCACCAATTCTTATGCATATGCATATGTATGTATTTACATATATATGCATATGTATATATATATATGTATACATATATATATATATATATATTATATATATATATATATAGACATACACATATTCATATATATATATATATATTTTCAAATTGACCTCTGTGTACCGTTGCGATTTTTTTCCTCTGTCTTCCCTTCACGGGATCTTTCCTTCATCTATGTTTCCGACGAAGAGCTCCGCTCGAAACGTTAAACCTCCTTCTTCCCTTCTTTGTTCCACGTCCTCGCGATGTTGTGTTTTTTTGCGTTTTCTTGTTTGGATTAACTATATATATATATATATATATATATATATATATATAATATTATCTATATATATATATATATATTATATTATGTATATATATATATATCTATATATATGTATATATATATGTATGTATATATATATATGTATATGTTATATATTTATATATATATATATATATACATTATATATATATATACATCCATATATATATTATAGACATATATATATATATACATATATATATAATATATATATATATATATATATATATATATATCTATATATATATATATATATATATATATATATATATATATGTATATAATTATATAAAAGTAAATGTAGGGATAAGCAAGTTAGATCAATATATAAAGTATTTTAAATGCATGAAATACAAAAGAATGTATATATACATATAGACAGGTCCTACTATATATACATATAAAAAGGTCCGTCTAACATCTTTGAACTTCTTTTCTTCAACATCTCAAATATAAGAGCTCTTCTATGAATACGAAGGTTCGTCTAATCCTTTGATAGAAACAATCTACAAATATTATTATGGACCACCGGGTCCCCAGAAACAGCTATTGGATTTGTAATACTTTCCCTCAACCCCTTTCATTTTCTGTATCATTTGTATTCTGTGTAA
>NC_043009.1:46601673-46646673 GCF_006345805.1 Octopus sinensis | reverse complement strand
AAGACCCAAGAATGACAGAGAAAGCGAGTTCACCTAGAAACTCGTGGTGATCCCACCATTTCGTCAGCAATGGTATCATCTACAGCCATTGTGTTTCCTCTGGTTAGACAGTTAACAATGAGGACTTTGTGGGAGATTTGAGGGAGATGAGGAAGAGATTTTGTCACCAAAAGCAAAAGCTCTTCCACTCGGGTTGGTGGCACCCGCACCAAGACAATGCACCAGTCTACATTCCATACTGGTAACCAAAACTATACCTCCTCCTCCCTAGAGTTTGGACCTTGCTCCCTGTGACTTTTCGTTGTTTACCTAGCTAAAGTAGAGCATAAAAGGCTCTGGGCGCCTTCACTTAGGAGACTTCCATGGGTCTTGATGAAGTGGCTGGGGCGCTAGAAAGGGAGCATTGAAATCAGAGGATCCTACTTTGAAAGAAGTTAGATCTTTGTAATTCTTTCAAATTGAAAGATTTAAAACTTCAGGAGTGCACCTTGCATTAGTTATATGTTTTAGTTTCTTGTCAATGGATAAACAATCCGTTTCTGACCTAGATACAAGACTCCTTCATTGGAATTACGACAACAGAGCTGTTTTCCATGTTTTGTGTATATATGCTAGTATTTGGCGTCAGGAAGTGGGATATAGAGTGAGGGAGGGGAGTAAGACACTTGGAGTTGTGAAAGGTGTGCTGAGAGATAAAAGGTTGAGTATGGAAGTGAAAAGAGGTGTTTATGAGGGCATGATTGTGTCGACAATATCATATGGTGCAGAGACGTGGGGAATGAGAGAGGCGGAAAGGAGGCGATTAGATGAGTTTGAGATGAAATGTCTGAGGGCTAAGGTTTGTGTGACACGGATGGACAGGATGAGGAATGAGGAGGTGCGAAGGCGAGCAGGAATGAGAAAAAAACTAACAACCAAAATGGATAGACGAATGTTGAGGTGGTTTGGTCACATGGAGAGGATGGATAAGGAGTGGATGGTAAGAAGAGTGATGAAGGCAGAAGTGGTAGGCAGCAGAACCAGAGGCAGACCTCGGTTGTGTAGATGGATAGAGTGGGGAAAGCTTTGGTAGTTAGAGGTATTGGAATAAGAGAGGCAAGAGAATTTACAAATGATAGGAAAGCTCGGAGAGTGCCTGTCGACGAATGAGTGAATTTGATGTTACTCAAAGGGGTACGGAACCAGTATAATGCGGCGGGGGTAAACCAGCATATGCTGTCAGGTCCCGCTGCTGATATTGGAGTTTGCGTTCTATTCCTTGACCCGAGCATAGAACGGGGTTCGCCTCTGAGCTGGGAAACGAATGGAATGCCTGGTGTGCGTACTGTTGTACCTACCCACTCTTAATAAAAATGGGGAATAGGCCTGGGTACATAAAAGAAATTGGCGTCAGAACATGCGCTGTTTAATGTATGTGTACTCATACATATAGTTGCATTTCTAGAGATGTACATATGAAACATATATGCAATAAGTTTTGTAAGTTTTATAAATTTTGCAAGTTCCGTTGATAGTTTCCTTTCTAATCATCACTAACTGCTCAAGGTTGGAGCTGAGGCATCTTGATACTTGTTCTAGCTCCCCAGTAAGTACAGATATTAATCTGAGCTTGTAATCCGTGTTGAGTAGCTGTAAATTTCTCGATATTTGCGTAGTTATTCTTTGACATATACTGGGCAAGTAACTTACACTTCTCTGTATATTTTCTCTTCCCTGTCCCAAAACTCTATATCTAGTCTATTGTGTTTGCATTTACTTGAGTAGGTATATGTCAATGTATGAATGTATCTATCTATCTATCTATCTGTCTATGTATGTATGTATGTATGTATGTATGTATGTATGTATGTATGTATATATGTATGTATGTATGTATTATGTATGTATCTATCTATCTATCTGTGTGTGAGTTTGTCTGTGTGTCTGTGTGTCTGTCTGTGTGTATGTCTGTCTGTGTGTATGTCTGTCTGCCTGCCTCTCTGTGCATCTGTCTGTCTGTCTGTCACTCTCTATATGTCTGTCGTTGTATGTTCACTTCTGTTTTAAATCATTTGCAGTCATTCTGCAAGAAAGGAGCTAGTTTCTAACAAAAATTCAAACTTCCATCATTGGAATGTTGGTAGCAAAAACAATGTCATATTTGGAACTTGAGAAAAGGCATGCATATTTTCACTATTCCACTTACCAGTCAGTCTCTGAGTATGTATGTATGTATGTATGTATGTATGTATGTATGTATGTATGTATGTATGTATGTATGTATGTATGTATGTTGTATATATGTATATATATATGTATGCATATGTGTGTGCATATTAGTATAAATATGGACAGATGGATAGCTTGATGAATATACTAGGGTGAGTCAAAAAGTAACGCCATTTTGTTTAGGACAGGTATAATTACCAACACAGGAACATGTATCATTCATCAAAATGAAGCTGGTTCTCTGTGGATCACATCCTTACTTCTCAACATAGTCACCATTTTTCTCAATAGCAATGTTCCACCATCGAATGAGAGCATGTATCCCTGCCTCATAAAATTCTGTTAACTGTTGTTTCAGCCACTTCTTCACCACAGTTTTCACCTCCTCGTCACTGGAATAATGTTTGTCTCTCAAGCCCTCTTTCATGGAGCGAAGAGATGATAGTACAGTGACGATGATAGTCCAGTGACGAGGAAGCGAAAACTGTAGTGAAGAAGTGGGTCAAATAACAGTCAACAGAATTTCACGGGACAGGGATACATGCTCTCATTTGAAGGTGGAACATTGCTATTGAGAAAAACGGTTGAGAAGTAGGGATGTGATCCACTGAGGACCAGCTTCATTTTGATATATCATACATGTTCCTGTGTTGGTAATTATACCTGTCCTAAACAAAATGGCATTACTTTTTGACTCACTCTCGTATTTATGCATGTCTCAGCGTTGGTTTGGTCCATGTGTTTACGTCGAATCATCGGCTAGTTTTCTTTTCTCTCACAGCCTCGTGTTAACTAATCTATATCAATAAAAGCGAAATATTACCTGTCCATCCAGGACCCCTATATCTTAGTCTACATTTGCTCTATATAGACGTATTCCTTATTGGAATCAGGATGATCTCAGGATTGAAAATCTACCATTTATTAGGTTCTTGAACTTACAGCGTTGGGATCTGATTTAAAAGCATTTGGGTTGCGATTTTTAGTTGGTAAAGTGACCATGAGCAGTTTCATTGCCATGGTACAAGAGTTACCTTCCTTAGCTTTCACCTTTACTAAGGAATTTCAATCGAGCAAATCGACACCAGTTCTTAGCGTGATCGTTAACACAGCAACACCAGTCATTAAGCGGTGGTGGGAGACAAACACAGACAAAATACATACATACATACATACATACATACATACATACATACATACATACATACATACATACATACATACATACATACATACATACTTACTTACTTACTTACTAGCAGAAAGACCAAGCTTCCGAACGGTTTTCTGCTAGCCACTTGATGATATTTTCACATTTGATTTCCAATTCTAATAATTTTTATGATCTTTTACGTCTAATTATTTCTTTGTATAGTAGTGCTCACTTGCTTAGTAAATATTGGTTTCATTATTTTATCACAGTCATAATCTCTCTTTTTTAAACAGGTATCAAGGTAGTCCAAATACGTTTAGTGTGCAAAAAATAGCAGCGATCACATGGAAATATTTTAATAACCGTAGCGTATCATATGGCCATAGCAACAAATTCACTTGATAATTTTTAGATAACGACGGAAAGAAAATAAGTCACATGAGTTGGAAACTTCAGTAAGTTTTAATAAGTTGTTCAATATAATTAATTTCCAGCATGTATAAACAATAAACTGAGGGCGAATTTAACTCAACGAAATACCCAATTTCCTCATCTGAAATAACGAAATAAAACTTGAAATGAAAACATTGCGATGAATACATATTAAGTAAATTATTATTAATGAAAAAAATAGAGGCGATAGATAGATAGAGAGAGAGAGAGAGGAGGGAGGGAGGTAGAGTGAGATAGATAGATGCAGAAGTCTGGTGCTGTGAGGACGCACGGGAATAGCATTTCCTTACTTTTTCAAATATACCCAAATTTAATATGATCTACTCTAAGGATTTGATTCATCCAGCATGCCAACGCAGTTTAATTCCTCAAAAGTATATGTTACTTTACATATAATTTATGTTAATTCCATTTATTGAAACTTGCTAAAAAGCATATTTTGCTTTAAAGTAGTATCTCCTTGTGGACGCAATTGTCAGTAATGGTACTGTTTCCATTTCTCTCTGCCTATATTTTTACATTAACCTTCTTTCGAACTCTGGATAACGCAACATACAGTTTTGTTACATCCTCGTACATCACGCCAGCTCCTATCAAGGCACTCAAAGATATTCTTATGCCCCATACTCATCAATAGCTAACGGATCCGCTAGCTGCATTAGCTTTCCTATTTCATCTCTCTTTGTACAATTGCACGCTGATTCTGAAGTGACACTGACAGGAATTTTGAACTTAAAATGAAGAGCTCTCCTTTATGAAGCAACGTTGCTGCAATACCTGACATGGCAGTAGCAATTGCAATTTTAATTTTAAGTCTAAGGTACTTAAGTATAATGTTAAGCACATATGTTTTCCCTATGTCACCACTTGCATTCAAGCACAGAATTCTTCCTTCTTTACCATTTACGGACTGGACAACTGTATCAAACTGATCTTTGCTAATCATTCAAAGTTAATTAATGGTTTGTTGCAATTGTTATTGATAAAAAATGGTTTCTTCTCTAACCACACAAGCAATAAATTTTACTTCAATCATACTTATATTTGGTTGAGGAATACCAAAGTGCCTGGAGATATCAAAGCCATCAATTTAAAGCCTTTCCTGGATTTTCATGTGAACAATATTCAATGTCCGTTCAGAGAAGAATTCCTCATGATTCTGAAGCATGATATCTTCGGCAAGATAATTCTTGTATTTATCTCAGAAAACAGGAGGATTACTTGGTAGTAAGTACAATAAAATTGGACAAAATAGCTCTCGTAGATGAGGGCTAAACATTAACGATGACATTTCTTTCACAGCTCTATCTTCTTCTTCATCATCATCCAGCAGGTCAATTTTTATGTATGCTTCTTGAAATGTTTGTAATTCGATACCATCAAATGTCCTTAAATCCTTGAATGAAGTAGCACCAGCTATGTGATGTAGAAGCATTCGAAGATGATATAGTTCGGATTGGTCTCTACTGAGGGATACTGTTGGAATGCGTCGCAAAGAAGAACCCATAAACTCATGTTCTCCATGTAAATGACCCCTTTTTCTTTTTTGCCATTTCTTGTTTGTCCAAGTAAAACAGTTTGGAACAACAGGATACAAAATGTGTCTGGCACTGTGGTCTCTGATGTTTTGTTGGAAATATTCTGTCAGTTTTGTAATGGGCTTTCCGCTAGCAACAGCATTTCCTCCCTCTCCTTGTTGCAATTGTTTGTTCTCTTGGCAAATAACAAGGTAATTTCTCGACTGGTGGCTTTCTTTCATGAAGTGAAAATTTGTAAATTCGCCAAAATGCTTCACTGGTAGATATATAGTGCACATTTACAAAGGTCTCAATCTCATTTTGTACATGGATATCATTTCCATCATTGCTTCGATTGTGTATGTGATCATATCTGAACCTTTAGTGATGTATTTGTACAGATACTTCACTGCTTGAACACCATGAACAACCTCAAAATTGATGTGTTCCTGATGTCTTAGAGAAAGCAAAGGATTTTGAGGAACCGCCCAACGATTGTCAATTATAAATTCCTAATCTTTAATCTTTATGGAAGTAACCCCCATTCTACAAGTTACTCCTATAAGAAGGAAAAGAATTTTCAGCCACAAATGTTATCTGTTAAAATTGTTTGGGATAACCTTTTGAGCAATGGCGATTTGCTCCCATACATTCCATGCATGAAGAAATCATATTACCTATTTCTTTACTACCCACTAGGGGCTAAACACAGAGGGGACAAACAAGGACAGACAAACGGATTAAGTCGATTATATCGACCCCAGTGCGTAACTGGTACTTATTTAATCGACCCCGAAAGGATGAAAGGCAAAGTCGACCTTGGCGGAATTTGAACTCAGAACGTAACGGGAGACGAAATACGGCTAAACATTTCGCCCGGCCTGCTAACGTTTCTGCCAGCTCGCCGCCTTAAATCATATTACCCTCACCAAATAGACCATGAATATTGCAGGATGTAATGATTTTATGTAGTTTTGGGTTGATCTCTTTATCATGGATCTCACAACACACTACTTGATCAATGATATCTACCGTTCTGGTTTTGCAGTCTTCAGCCATTATCAGCAGAATGTTAGCGTGAATGAGACCTCGTTTTTGCCATTCAATGGTAGCAGAGTGCGCAACGACGTTATCGAGCACATTATGCTTGAGTAGGTTATGCATGAGACTGTCATATTTTATCTTGAAAACACTTGCTCAAATATCTGGACGGTCTCTAGGTACCTCACCAGGATTCAGACTGTCTTTCTTTTTATTTCATACCAGTTAGTATTTGTTGTAATTGTAATGACATTAGTAGGTTTTCTCAGGTGTCGAACAACAGTCATTGGATTCTGGAAGCACTCATTGTGGAAACGAAGAGAACCATAGATTGAAGATGGAAGAACCACTCGTGGGCGTGTGTATGTCATGTGTATGTGTATTTGTGTGTGTGAGTAAACAATGAATGAAATAAACATGAAATGAAAAAATCATATGAGTAAAAGCGCCTTAAAATCTATTTTGTTTAGCGTGCTAGAAATAAGACCGATCACATAGTTATTATTGTAAGCCTTTTAGCGTTCCAAGCAGCCATATCAACAAAATCACTTCTTAATTTAAAAAGTAAAATTATCCGGAAACTGATAATATTCTTGAAATTGTGCCTCGTATCAAAGTTATACAGCTGCTTTTAAATCATCATTGATGAAAATAGAGGCGAGAGAGAGAGGGAGAGAGGGAGAGAGAGAGGGAGAGAGAGAGAAGAGAGAGTGAGAGACTGTTGCAAATGAAAACGGAAAAAGTCGCATGCAACAACTTTTCTATATTGTTTATTATTAAACATTAAAATCAACTAAGCAGTGAATGCAAAAAATATTTAAGCTTGTGAAAAATTGGAGTTCAAAAATTCAATAAACTTCAGAAATCGAAATTATAAGAAATTACTTGTAACATGAATTTATAAAAAAATGTCCAGCCTTTAATAATTGCTTTCTTTTAGTACTTTTAGTAACTTACCTAATTAATAAGCAGCTTTCTCCATTATAATTTTTATACACACAGTAACACACACACACACACACACACACACATACACACACACACACACACACTTACATACACACACACATATAGAAATGATCAAAGAGGTCGGGAGGTAGTAGAATGATTGATAGAGTCCGCTTTCATAAACATACAAATTATACTACTACTACTACTACTACCACCACACCACCACCACCACCACCACCACCACTACTAATACTACTACTACTACTACTACTACTACCACCACCACCACCACCACAACCACCACCACTACTACTACTACTACTACTACTACTACTACTACTACTACTACTACTACTACCACCACCACCACCACCACAACCACCACTACTACTACTACTACTACTACTACTACTACTACTACTAATAATAATAATAATAATGATAGGTAACAGATAATGGAAATTTTTATATACTTATATTTTTCCAAGGTTTCTTTAAATAAGATTATCTACTATAGAATTTCTTATTTTTTTAGCACTTAATCTTTGGTTTACAATCGATAGAAAATGTGTACCCCTTCTCGGATGAAATCCAAATTTAATTGTGTCAATTGTTGAATAGTTTTATCATGACCACATTAACAGTATGCTAGGATAAAGAATTATGAGGTTTCTATTTTATATAAAAGTACCCTATTTTTTTAGGGCTTGGATTGTTTCATCTATCCTTCTCTTACTTGGTCCTTAAATCCCTTTCAAAGTTTTATTATTTGATATACAAAACATAATAATATATAAATTTTGTTAAATTTGGATAAACATTTTTTCTCCCTGTACTCTTAATACCCACTTAGATCTCATTGTGACCTCCTTTGTTTTCTATTTTAGGCCCCTTTTAATTGATGATCCTAATATAGTTTTAGTCGCTCTTGCCCTTCCTCTTTCTGGTTATCATCTATATACTATTATCTTGCAAGTGTAGCAGTAGCTAAATAATTAAATGATCTCCCTTGCAAGAAAGAACATGGAGTAACCTCCCTTTTCTAAGTTTCTCGAAGCATCTGTGATATGAGACGTGATTCTTAATTATTCAAGAAGCTTAGCGTTTCTCTTAGAAGTTTCTAGAATGTCTAGCGTTCCATTAATAAAAAACATCTTGCTAACCCAGCTTTTCGCTTCTTAGTCGATTAGACTTAGAGCCATTCATGTCATTGCCATGCCCGTCTATTTCTCTACGCCACATGACTGAAAACCACCACATAGCCGTTATTTCTACATTTTATATCTCCGAACTTTCTTGTATCGATTACTTCATTCAACTATTTAGCTACCTTCACCACTACACTAGCATCTCTTGAGGCATGTTCTTTTATGTAGTCATGGCAAATTTATAGTTGTAGTAAAAGAGAAGTAGGGAAGAATATCTGACATTACTTAATTTATCATCAGCAGCAATAGTTTAACTGTCAATTTCACATGGTCTTAATTCTAAACGGATGTATAATAATTGCTGCATTGGATCTTTTGATTGTGATAACTGTAGAGAAGAAGAATAAAGCGACAGAGACAGAGAAAGGAAAGCCTCAGTCATTTACAATGGCAATTAGACTGAAATACGATCGAGCTTTTCTAGCTTCTTTACTTTTAGCAATGAAGAAGAGGGAAATACATTTAGTAACAAATAGGGGGAAAGTTTTTCGGGTGTTTACGTTTTCATTCTGGGAGTTCTAGAACGTTCAACTGTTAATTCTCTCTTCTTTCTCCCACCCCCGGTACATATTCGCCTTCTTTCATAATTCCTCATGTTTTAGGGGAAAGACCATGTTTTTTGTGATAGTCAAACATGATTGTGTTGACAGAAACGAAGGATGAAAAGGACACAGATAGTTTAATAGTAGCAGCACGATACCAAGTATTGAGAACTAATTGCATAAAAGCCAAGATAGACAAATATCAGGTAGATTACCAATGTAGGTTAACTAAATCAAAGGAAGAAAGTGTTACTAATATAGTTAGTGAAAGTAGCATGCTGACACACAGAAAGAATACAAGAAAAGACGTGATAATCTATGAAAAATAATCTACTAGGAGTTATGTAGAAAGCTGGGATTACATCGACCTCAGAACTCTACTGGTTCTCATTTTCTCGACCTCGAAAGGATGAAAACCGAAGTCGACCTCGGCGGAATTTGAACTCAGAAGGTGAAGATGAACGAAATACTGTTAAAGAATTTTCCCGGCATGCCAATGATTTTGCCAGTTCACCGCCCTGATCATCTGTGTAATATTAACTTAGTATGTTAATCATGCAAGAAATCGTTCTGGGTGCTAAAAATTGATGGAAGATTTATATGCTTTAAGGAGGTTGACACGTTCCGTGATATATAAGAACCTTATATATTGATTTGTGCATCATAAGTAACGCAAAGCAGGCATTCCACAATCCACCACACAACAAGTGCGAGTTGATGACATGACCCTCACTTAGTTCTCCTCCAGCTTGAAATATCAACGAGATTTCCTTTATTGTGCATCTTAAATGAGACATTAGAAGATACCACTATATCTAAAAAGAAAATGATGGTTTACTTAAAAATGTAAGGGTTTTGTATATTGTTTGATCCACATCGACGTAGGGCTGAACAACAAATCTTATACCATGTAAAAGCTTATTAACGTGATGTTTTAATTACCGAAATGTATATCGTACATCTGATTATATTTTGTTACGTAATTACGTTAAGATTTTTAGCTAAGTTCTGGTTATGCTGTGAAGTCATATAGCCTATTTGTTTGCAGCAATGGGCTTACGAACAAGAAGTCTTAATTTTGAATATTGTGTCGAGTCGTGCATTTCTCTTTGTTCAGCCATTTTAGATTGCTCCTGATCATTTAGCTGAAAAATGAGTACCCGTCTAGTACTGCCGCAGCACTTACACCATTCTCGATGATTTACTGCGTCTGGGAATGGGAGGACCGAAGGACATTTTATGTGTACTCATAAGTACATAGTCACTAAAGCAGCTAGTGAAAGTATTGTACATGTTTCTGGGTCATAACCATTTAGAAGTTATGATTATGGTATCCTTGTTTTTGACTGTGATTAGACCATCAAGAATCCATCGCACTATTAACTTATGTACTTGACATGGTACGGATGAGTAATGAACAAATCGAGCGTGCTGTGGCATTTTCAATTGCTGTTTGATCTTATTTTCTTCCTTTCAGATACCTTTGGTCCCACCTTTATACTCCTGCATTCGATAAAGTGGCGATCTTTTAGCTCTTTCAATGAGGTATTCTTTTGACACACCCCACGAGGTTTACTTCATGACCGATTGTGATTTTATAGCGATTTCATAAATAAAAGCGAATGACAGATAGCATTACGCAGTACCTTGCAGTAAAATCCTCAAAATATTCAAAGCCGTTCATCTAAGTGTCCATGAATACTTCATTCAGTGATGTCTAAGATACTTTATAAATTTTGACTGATCCTTGTAGATTCCATCAACAGAAGACTTGACGGAGCCGATATCCTTCTTATTGACACGATGATTACATTGGATTGGGGACATTGTGCGGATGAAGGCTCGGAGAATTCCTAAACAAATGTTATATAGCGATCCTGCTCGTGGAAAGTGCCCCAAGCTGAAACCTTGACTACCATTTAATGATTTTATAAAACCGTCGTTCAAAGCATATTGTAGGAAACAAGTAATGGAGTTTGTATTTTCAAAAAATCACTCATTTTCATACAGAATTTAAGCGAGCTGCTCGAAAACTTAGTGCCAGTGTAGTGAATGGAGGAACCTTAGTCTACATATATATTATGTAGTTTGGGTTAAATTCCAAACTGTGTCCTCTTGAAGAACACCTGTTTATTCCAGTATTCCAGTTCCGTATGTAGTTATATTTGGGTCAAGTGCGCACATGAGTTGAACATTCTGGCAATATTATTTGTAGAGTAATTTTATATCAAAGCAAGAGATTAGATAATTGTTTTGTTATTATTCATTCACCATTAACATGTTTCATTTGGTAATATAAACGCTTCATCCAAATGTAAGTTTTGTATGTTTTGACTCTCTGTCTAAAGAATTTCTAATAGATTTCTTACATGTTCATCCTATGTCATACAATTTTGTAACTGATTAGCAAATAAACGTGTAATGGTGAGTAGATAATACCGATATTACCGAAAGTCGAAGAAAATAATGTCCTTATGCGTCCAGTAGAAAACATAGTCTATTTCGATTACCAGTTGAGACCGTTTCTGTTTCCGTTTCCGCCAGTAGGCTGCAACTGACACATCATCTCGTATATTCGTTCATTCAAATGATACAATCTAACGATAGTATTTTATTTGTTGGAGAACAACACGAAAATTTCATATTATCTACAAGGAGCAATTATTAATCATATTAATTATTACTCATATTCGCCATATGCATATTACATACTCAGTTTTTCTTCTTTAGTTTCTCAAAATGTATCCGTATTTTACAGATGGTAAGCCTATAGAATGGAGACATATTCTCTACACCAATAGATTTAAGCTTTTCGCGTAGAGTTCAGTGCTATATATTCTTCTGATTATCACTTGTGAGGCGCTTTTAGTTAAGAAATGTTATTTCACCATTTGCAATATGTATTAATAGCAGGTGTTTGAAGTAATTTACAAAAATTTATCATTTCTGTATATAAATATTGTATATTAAAAATAAAATTCTACAAATATGATATGTACACCAGAAACATAAGATTTAAGAACTAGCATAATTTCAATTTAATAGCGTGGACATTATTGTCAGAAATATGTTTCTTCGAAGCATAAAATAGATTGAAAATATTTTATTATGGTCACTTTATTAAATGAGATCCAAATGGTTCATATGGATCATATTATTTATGATTACTTTATTAAATGAGATACATACAGACATGTTTTTTAATATTGAACTGTAGTTGTCTTTTTGTCTGACATATGAAAATCGCTTTCCGTTACAATAGTAAAGCGCGTTCGGGCTTTGAAGAAAAGGTATATCACGTGGTTAATGTCAGACTCAGTACGTAGCAATACCAGGCAGTGGAGTTCTCCGAGCAATTTCATCACTTACTTTTATATAGTGTTTGAATCTACTTGAGTTGTTTGATCTTCCTGTACCTCGGAAGGTTTTTGTTTGACGTAATATTAGTTTCAAATTTAGGCACAAGACCAGCAATATCGGGCTAGGGGTTAAGTTGATTACATTGACTTTTATCGGCCCCGAAAAGATGAAAGGCAAAATCGACCTCGGCGGAATTTGAACTCAGAACGTAAAGATGGACGAAATACTGTTAAGCATTTTGCCCGGCATGCTAACGATTCTGCTACTGCCGTCTTCGTTAGATATAATATTGACATAATTTAGATGTAACCCAATAAGGGTTCACCCCCTAACTTGTAATACTTATCTCTTAAAAGCTGCTGGACCGAACTTTTACGAATATGTTATTCCACCAATGCTTCAAAAGTCTAACGCTTATAGAAAATCTATAATCTTATATTTGAATGTCAAGGTAAACCATTTACAGAAACGTAATTGGCAACGACCTGTATCAACTCAGAATAACGTTTTGCCTGTGAAGTCTTAATAATGTTTTTGAAAGATATTTCAATAACTGTTTATGTGTCAAATTAAGCTTTCAAAATACATCTGAGATGAAAAGGATACCACATTTGACAGAAATAATCTGTCTTCCGTGTTACTGACAAGTCAGTAATTTCACTATTATATAAAGTTACACGAAATAGCTGAATAAAAGTATCTTTTGCAGTCTCTTACTCCACTGTATGCATCAACAGACGTTCAGTCTCTTCTGCATTATGAAATGCGATATTGAAATGTATTTGGCGTAATACGGTTGGTAATATCTATTACAACAACAGATATGTCTTTCAGACATACTACAGGCCTTTTGCAATCAAATGGTGGCTGTAGATCACGCACTGTATACAAAAGAAAACAAGGAAAACTATAGTACATCATTATCAAAAATTTAGTTATTATAAGGCGAACACTATCAGCTTTACAAGAAGATTATCATTTTTCCTGAAAATAATATGAAATCCTTAAAAATAGTTTTCTCTTTTGATAACGATTATTATTATTTTTCTAGAAATTAATATGAAATCCTTAAAAAGAGTTTTCTATTTTGATAAATGACTTGTGATTTCTGGTAATAAGAATTGCCCCATGGAATAGATCACCACCCAAAAAGAAACCAAACGCTTTTAGTACTTTGTAAACTTCATGAATTCCCCAATTTGCAGGTTAACCGCTCTATTTGTAATTGATCAACATATTTTTCAGCCATATCATCAATACTTCTAGATAGTGAGGATTTGCTGAAAAGGATAGCTTTTGTAATTTAATGTGTTGACTGACTTCTGATTGTTGAAATCATAACGGACACAGCAAGCAAAATTAAAGTTTCACTACTCATACGTGATTTCCTGAATTATGAAATTGTCTTTGAAATATCATTCGACGCAATTAAAACGTTCTATATTTAGACACTCATTCACTAGACATTATATTCAGTATCTTTCTCTGTTCTAAAATCATCACTCATATGTTTCATAGATCTATAATGATTTGCAAACAAAATTATTATGCATTTTCTCAGAAAGTCCTACATGGCTTCCTGTAGGAGTTTGAAAGCGATGTCAAACATATAATACGCACTCGCCTCGTAATCTTCTATGACGAAGTAATAAAGCTATAGTCAATATACGTTCAATGAAATATGACTGACATCATTTTTCATCAGACTAGTGGTGGGTAATATGAATCAAACATGAAGTCCAGTTAGTATGCCTAAATCACTAAAGTAAATAAGGTTTACCAATGATATATTTTACGTTATAATACTAATTGCCATGGGAACTTGACTTCAGAACATGTATATCCAAAATATGTATCTATGCATATATATATAAACACATAAACACATGCGTATAATATATATGTATATATATATATATATATATATATATATATATATATAGTCATATATATGGCTATATGGTAAGGAGCTTGCTTCCCAACCATTTAGTTCAGGGGTTCAGTCCCCCAGCGTGGTGTCTTGGGAAAGTGCTTTCTATTACAGCTTCTGAGCGATTGAAGCCTTGTGAGTGGATTAGGTGAACAAAGGGTATGTATATATGTATGCATATATATATATATGGCTACACGCGGGTGGGAAGGGGCTGTTGACACAATCGTTTCATTCACAAATTGAATTCGGTGATACCAGTTGCGGATTCTAGCTCGCTCTGATACTGAGTTGAGTTGGTGCCTTCTGGTATCTCAAAATTCAATATATAATCATTTATGATTATAGTATTCTACGCTGAAGAGAAAAGAAGTTCGGTAAGATAGAATTATTTAATATTTAATATTTAATTCTTATGCTTTCCTAAAAACTTGATTTCGAAACGTACGTCCGTGGATAACTAAAAAAATGTATGATAGATTGCAGTCAATTCATTCTCTCTTACCTGTTTGTGTCTGCCTTCCAATGCTGTTTTTACTGAGATCTCCCTTTTTAGTAGAAGAAATAGCTATAACCCTTTGACTGCTATTTCTAAATTCGGTATGTGGTAAGGCAACTCGTTGCTAAACCCTTATTGCTTAGTATTACTTAAATTTTCCTCGAATGAGGCTTTTACATGCCGAAGACTACTTGGTGTAATTGATAATTTTTCCAAATTAATTAATTTCACCCTTCATTATTACGGATAACCATATTTTATCTCAGTAGATGACCACAGCATCTTGTTTTGGCTACACGCGGGTGGGAAGGGGCTGTTGACACAATCGTTTCATTCACAAATTGAATTCGGTGATACCAGTTGCGGATTCTAGCTCGCTCTGATACTGAGTTGAGTTGGTGCCTTCTGGTATCTTAAAATTCAATATATAATCATTTATGATTATAGTATTCTACGCTGAAGAGAAAAGAAGTTTCGGTAAGATAGAATTATTTAATATTTAATATTTAATTCTTATGCTTTCCTAAAAACTTGATTTCGAAACGTACGTCCGTGGATAACTAAAAAAATGTATGATAGATTGCAGTCAATTCATTCTCTCTTACCTGTTTGTGTCTGCCTTCCAAATGCTGTTTTTACTGAGATCTCCCTTTTTAGTAGAAGAAATAGCTATAACCCTTTGACTGCTATTTCTAAATTCGGTATGTGGTAAGGCAACTCGTTGCTAAACCTTATTGCTTAGTATTACTTAAATTTTCCTCGAATGAGGCTTTTACATGCCGAAGACTACTTGGTGTAATTGATAATTTTTCCAAATTAATTAATTTCACCCTCATTATTACGGATAACCATATTTTATCTCAGTAGATGACCACAGCATCTTGTTTTGGCTACACGCGGGTGGGAAGGGGCTGTTGACACAATCGTTTCATTCACAAATTGAATTCGGTGATACCAGTTGCGGATTCTAGCTCGCTCTGATACTGAGTTGAGTTGGTGCCTTCTGGTATCTCAAAATTCAATATATAATCATTTATGATTATAGTATTCTACGCTGAAGAGAAAAGAAG
Organism: Octopus sinensis; assembly: GCF_006345805.1. NCBI lineage: Eukaryota > Metazoa > Mollusca > Cephalopoda > Octopoda > Octopodidae > Octopus > Octopus sinensis. Next base: position 46,630,741 of record NC_043009.1, on the reverse strand, counting down.
TTTCGGTAAGATAGAATTATTTAATATTTAATATTTAATTCTTATGCTTTCCTAAAAACTTGATTTCGAAACGTACGTCCGTGGATAACTAAAAAAATGTATGATAGATTGCAGTCAATTCATTCTCTCTTACCTGTTTGTGTCTGCCTTCCAAATGCTGTTTTTACTGAGATCTCCCTTTTTAGTAGAAGAAATAGCTATAAACCTTTGACTGCTATTTCTAAATTCGGTATGTGGTAAGGCAACTCGTTGCTAAACCCTTATTGCTTAGTATATATAATATATATATATATATATAATATATATATATACATTTTCTGTTTACTTTAAATTTATGAACACACACTATATATATATATAGACATATAATTATTAATTTAATATATAAATTATATATAAATGTTTATTGCATGCTGTCTACATGATAAAAATTATCAACGTGATTTTATCCTTATATTCTAATGTATATATATATATATATATATATATATATATATATATATATATATATAACTAAGATAACATAAAAGTTTCCAATTTTCAATCTCATAATACATACATAGACATACATATATACATACATATATATATATATATATATATATATTTAAATATATATATATATATATATATATATAATATATATATATATATATATATATATTTAAATATATATATATGTATGTATATATGCATGTCTATGTATGTAATATGAGATTGAAGATTCGAAACTTTTATGTTATCTTAATTTACTTGTTGAAATTGAACACAAATATTCAGGAGCAGGTATACCTCAAATATTTTGAGATAATTGAGGTGCAGGTACGAGTAATCTCTGAAGTTGATAAGCAACCAAAGTATTTGTGATTGCTACCTTACGAGTGATCACCACCGGTACCACGTAATGACATTATTTTCATGTGAATATTCCTAGTATCTCATGTAAATTATTCACTTTGAACTTCCTTTACGACTATGTAAGAGCAATGCATTATGTATTGTGTTGTATCTATGATTACAGCGCATACTGAGAGTGTTGCTGAAGGATGCCTAAGATACAACGATATGTCTCACTTTTCATTATTACTGGTTCTTACAGACGGTACTATAGTGGCAATAAATGAATCTGTCTTCCAGCTTTTGTTCATATGACACAGACATGTCGAAAATAGGTGCGCAAGGAACGATCAGCAAAAGATCTGGCATTTTTGCTTCTGCTTAGAAACAGAAATCTCGTAGTACTGTGCGGTATTTCCGAATATGGTGTCATTCGAAGTCACAGTTCAGAGTCGAAGTTTCTCTAGGGAATAAGTCTGTTTACGAATGAAACTTTGAAAGATTATAAGAAACGAAGACTCATTCATATCTAATGAAATGCTGGAGAAGGAGTTTAACATCAAAGTAGTGTTACAATTAAAGAATGCTGACATAAAGACGCGTTTGACGGCAGTGACGGTATCTAACATGTAAGATTATGCATGTTTATCGCATGCAGCAATAGTTATCATCGTATATCATAGTATGAACTGGAACGCTTCAACACAGATTAGGCCGTGATACAAGAATGAAGATTGCTAATATATGACACCTGCATAGCAGCAGAGCTGATTAATAATGCACGATAAGGATCATATATTTTAATTCCACAGATCAAAACCTGAACAGATCTTGCCAATTTTCCTTTCGTTTTAAAGGCTGATCACTGTTCAACACGTTTAGCATTTTCAATAACAATAAAGAAGATGCTAGTACAAACATTCAAGAAACTTGTAATATAACTGTATGAACCAGTATTTACTCACGATCTGATATAGGTATATTTTTCGAAAGGGTGAGCGTTTCCTGTCGTAAATATAAAAATAATTCATGTAAATTAACAATGTAGTAGAGGCGACAAATATCGAACAACAACTATAGATTCCGTAGTCTCAAAACAGTGCTCTTGCTATATTTTTGATGAGGATTTTATCTCATTCCAATTTTGAACACTTTAGATGAACACTAACTTTCAAAAGAGAAAAAAAAAGCACTATTTCAGGATGCTAAATAAATTTTCATCAAGTCCTCTCTCTATGCATGTATATATGTATGTATATATGTATTTATATAAACATGTATGTATGTATATATGTATGTATGTATGTATGTATGTATATATGTATGTATATATGTATCTATGTATGTATGTACAAGGGTACCCAAAAGTAATGGAAACATTCTCTGTGGGACAAACCCGTTGCATTTCAGAATTCCACCGTTAGAAGCCACTCGATGCAACCCTCAGGCAACAGTCTGTCGACCGGCGTCGTCAGGTGTTGATGTACTGTCACGTAGTACGTCTTTGTGTTGTAGTGCTTCTCCCCTGTACGTCGATTTTTGCGATGACTGAAAAGAAGGAAGAGCGTGCCTCCCTGAAATTCTGTTTTCTGCTGGGAAAAATGCCAACCGAAACAGTTGTCATGCTTCAGACAGTTTACAAGGCCGCTACCACGAGCAAAATACAGGTTTACTAGTAGTTTCCATACTTTAAGGATGGGCATTTGTCGCTTGAAGACCAACCAAGTTCATGAACTGATCTTGGAGATCTATCTATCTATCAATCCATATATCTATCTATCTATCTATCTATCTATCTATCTATCTATCTATCTATCTATCTATCTATCTATCTATCCCCTCTCTCTCTTTCTATCTATCTATCTATCTATCTATCTATCTATCTATCTATCTATCTATCTATCTATCTACCTATCTCTGACGGATGTGATGTCGTTTCAGCTCCGAAGGTAATCATTTATTTTGACCATTTAAAAGTGTATATTGACAAACATTTTGTGCTTAAAAGTTGCGCAACAACATCCACTGTAAACCTTTGATAAATATCGACACAAAATTTTGCCCCTTGTGGGCAAAATTTAAAAGAAAAAATTCTCATAGCCTTCGTGGTTTCATTTAACCATTTTATTTCCAAAATGGCCACTGGCCACCACGAGGCTGAGTTGCAAGTGAAGCGTGACGCAGAAACAGAAAAACAGGATGCTCTGTTAGCATACGCCGAACCTGACAACTCCACCACCACCAACAGCAACAAATACAAAACAAAGGTCGCAAGGCCAAGCACCGTCAACACCATCAGTGAGTCCACCACCACCACCAACACCATGGCAGAATCTGCTACTAAAACTGCTATCCCTACTAAAGATATCGCCACCAATAACAACATCACCATCACCGCCACCAAAGACCGTGCCGTCAATGCTACTAATACTACCAACACCACCGCCGTCACCAAGAACGACAATAACAACAACAACAACGACGACAACAACAATTCCCTTCAACCACTGCTCACTCCATCACCAACAAGTGAAAAAATAACGACGACAAGCAAACGAAATGTCGAATTTTGCCCTAGTGCAGGACTAAAGTACGCAGGCAATTTTCCACCCCTTCCTACTAGCACGATCGAACCAAACACACCAATTTTACAAACTGCAGCCAACAACAACATCACCACAAGCAACAACAATAACAAAACAACAACAAATTTCGCTGAGGCGATTAAAGAAAAAAAACAACAATATACTTTACGGCTCAACAATACAGGACACGAACATCAAAATAACAGAATCAGAAGGTATAGTACAAATAAACATACCAGAAGATATTTTGGAAAATGAAAAAAGACGAACAATCATTTATAAAATAGTTAACAAAAAAACAAAAATCCCAGAGAAGGCCAACACAGCAAAATAGAGAAATGCTTGAAACCCATCTGGGATCACAAAGAATATGTAACCTGGTGGAACAAATTTGCCCACATACAAGTTGTTTTCTACACGAAGAGTTAGCTAGACATTTCTCAACGCTAACTCTTCACTCAGATGAACTCCAACTTACACCAAGCTATCGGGGACAGAAAGTGACTAAGATCACTCTAAACAATGTCCCCAAAATAGCCAATAGTCTATGGCTTGTAAAGGCCTTATGCGTAAAAATGGCGAATTATACTATTTGGAACCACAGTCACAGAGCATAAAAACTGGGTGGGACAAAAAATAGAATTTCTTCTACATATACATCATGAGGATATAAAAAAAATACCCACCCAGATATGTGTATCAGACGACCACAAGTTATATGTGGTCGTCGATGGCAGAAGACCACGTTGCTACATATGCGGCAGTGAGCAACACCTCAAAAAAGACTGCAAATCTGCCGCAAGAAAACAACAGCAACAACAACAGCAGCCGGAAACAAAAACAAATAAACAAGGTTTACTACCCCACCACTTTTTGCAGGAACAAACCTCACCAAACAAACAACCACACCAACTGCAGCACCAAGAACAGAAGCAGCATCACACAACAACACAACCAAGAATATACCAACTCCCAAACCAAGGACATCTGCCAAAAAGACACCCAGCAAAAATGAAGAAACAATTACAACTCCAAATCCCCACAAAATTGAGACCCTAAACAACACAACAATACCCACAATCACTCAAACACAAAATACCCAAACCCCACATCCAAAACCGCATACACCACAACCAAACGCTCACCAACCAACACCAACAACAAAACCAACACAGTCGACAATAGACCCCAATACTTTCCCTCTTCCAGACTCCGATTCGTCTGATCTGTCATTAGACGAAGAAGACACGGAAGATTGGCAAATAGCCACAGGGGGGAGAAGAAAAAGGGGAAAAAAAGAAAAGAAAAAATAACAAACAAAGCGGGAAGATACACCACTCCCGAAACAAAAACATCCACAGAAAAACACACATCAACACAAAACACACCATCATCAAACCCCCCAAAAATGTTGACAGCCATAAACACAAACAACCACGACCTAATGGAACACATTAGGTCAAACACTAACATTACTGAAAACGACATAAAAACAAGTAACCACCCACATACAACACCACCACAACACATTAAAATAATACACGTGACACAGAACACATACAGCACCCTGAAATCTCTTTACCCTGATGCAGTAGGGAGATTTCAAAAGTACTCATCGAAAAAAACTGTATAAAAGCCTCATAGAAGAAGACCGTGAGGTGAAAGACAAAGAACTTTCGAAAAACAAGTAACCTTTTCTCTCTCCTTTTCCTTTTTTGCACTTTTATCGGAACATGCTCAGAATAGGTAGTATAAATGTACGTGGCTTGGGGTCGCCTTGGAAACAAGGCTACCTGTTAAATGACATCAAGTCACTAAATCTGAATATCATAGCCATCAGTGAGACCAGACTCCACAGCTTGCGGGCACTCCAGCACATTTTCGGTACACATTTCAACATTTATTTTTCTCCGTGTCTACCGAGAATGGGCGGAGGTGGCACCGCGGTGCTTATCCGGAAGAGTCTGGATCTCAAAGTAAGAGCAAATTTCCTAGACCGGAGGGTAGGCTGGTCGTTTTGGATGTCGATGGCAGCAATGAGTGTGCTTTTCGACTGATAGCAGTTTATGCTCCGTCCTTAACAGGCCGACCAGATTTCTTTCGACGTCTAGAGTCTTTCATGGGAACGTCTCGTCCTTTACTTTTAGTGGGGGATTGGAATGCCACCCTGGACACGCATCTAGACTACGTGGGCAGAGATAGCAATAGAAGGGGATGCAAATGCCTCAAAGACCTGCTCAGACGTTTCCAACTGTCTGACAGGTACCGACTGGACCACCCGAATGTGCCAATGTGGACATGGAGTAACCGCATCGGGTCGTCCAGATCATACTTAGACAGAGTATTCTGTAGGACAATAGATAAAAATAGTGTAGGTTGTCCACAATTTCATATAGTCAGTTACACAGATCACAAGTTTGTGACTTGTACACTTGACTTAGATAAGACACATAGGCAGGGTCCTGGTTACTGGAAACTGAACGCGTCTTTTACAGCACGACAGGTTTACAGGGACCGGATCAGCACATTAGTTAAAAGAGCTTTGACGGGTACCATCATCAACAACAGATGGTGGTATGCCCTAAAAAAAGCGATTAAAGCAGAATCAGTCAGATACAGTAGAGCCTTAGCATTAGACCGAAATAGAATAGAGGGAGAATTAGTTAAGGTTTTAGAAGAGGCACTTAGAACTGGCATCGCGTCCAACGTACTGGCGGCGAGATTGGCCCTCGACCAACACCTCAACGCCAAACACGAGGGATGCGTTGTCAGAGCTAGGATGCGTGCTCTGAGGAACGAAGGAGTTGGAGCCGCCCAAGAGGCCCGAGTGGTGGAGACGCAACGAGGCAACAGAGCCACCATCAAGTCTCTTATAGATGAACAGGGGCGCGAATTGCTCGAGCCTAAAAGGATGTGTGGGGTTTTTTTCAACAACACTTCACCCAACTGTTTGGGACAAGTGGTGAGTCAGAAAGCAGAGTGGACTTTAGTGCCTACCTGCATGCCTTGCCACGACTCTCAGCAAGGGAGGTGGAGTCTTGTGAAAAGCCTATCACAGCTGCGGATGTACAGGATGCGATGGTAGGCTGCGCGAGAGACAAGTCACCAGGCTTGGATGGTCTGCCCTACGAATTTTATTTTCATATGCCAGACTTGTTTGGAGGCGTCTTGGCAGCTGTCTACTGCAACTGGCAGCAGAACGGGAGTATTCCTGCTTTTGTAAAGCGAGGAGCAGTGGCACTGATCAAGAAAGACCCAAACAAGGGGGACGTCATAGATAATTTCAGGCCCATCACTCTGCTCAACGCAGATTTGAAAATTTTGGCCAAGGTGTTAGCCGAGAGGTTGGCGCTTGTCATCAAGAAACTAATCGACAAGGCGCAAACATGCGCCGTGCCGGGTAGAAGTATTCATGACAACCTCCATCTGATGCGCTACATCATAGACAGGGTAGTTAAAAATCCTGGCATGGGTGGGGCGCTGATCAATTTGGATCAATCAAAAGCCTTCGATAGGGTAGACCATCACTACTTGGAGGCTGTCCTCAAAGCGGCTGGTTTCGGTCCAGTTTTCCGCGGTTGGATCGCTGCCTTATACAGCGGCATCCGCTCAGTAGTTCGCGTAAATGGTCATCTATCCAGACCTTTAACATCATGCGTTCGGTTCGTCAGGGATGCCCCCTCTCATCGCTGCTGTATGTACTGACTCTTGAGCCACTACTGCGGAAACTGGCGACGCTGAGGGGCATCCCACGAGAGCTGGGATGCGGGAGGAGCGTGTCTGCATACGCGGATGACGTCACCGTCATAGTGTCGAGCTACGAGCACATCGAGCTGGTCGGCGAGACACAGAAAGAATACGAAGCGGTAACGGGAGCAAAAATTAACCGGGAAAAGTCAGTGGGCTTGCGGCTCGGCACCTGGAGAAGCAAGCCCATGCCGTCCAACAGCGTCTCCATCGTGGGACGCTGGACGGACGGACCGGTTAAATTGCTCGGGGTCTGGTTCGGTCCGGACCTCCAAATGGAGAAGAACTGGGGCGAGATAACGACTAGGGTGGCTACTCTCACCCAGAAATGGACTGAGAGAAAGCTATCCCTAAAAGGTCGGGCGGAGGTGGCGAACGCGTACATCGCATCCGTCATCGAGTATCGTCTGACCGTCGTGCCTTGTCCCGACCCTACCATCACCAAACTGGAACGCATACTCTTCCGCTTCTTGTGGAAGGGAAACGTTCCGATGGTTAGGCGATCCATTTGCTGCCAACACCCGCTAAATGGAGGGCTGGGCATGCCGTGGTTGATGATGCGCAGACATGCGCTGAGACTGCGACATCTCCGGCGCTTCATAGACAACGGTGAACAGGGGTGGTCGCCTTTTGTGCGGCGCGCTTTCCCGCAGCTCGTCTCCTTGGACGAACTACAGTCATGGATCAAGCAGAGACCGAGGCTAGGCGAATGGCACCGCGAGTGTCGCGTTGCTCTCAAGCAACTCTGCCGTCCGGGATCGAACTTGTGCGACTCCATCACAACAAAGGCATTCTATAGAGGATTAGTGGAGGGGAGGTGCGACGACGAACTCGGGCAGAGTCTGGGCGTCGACGAGGAACACCTGACCCGCCTGTTCAGGACAACTTTCGGGCCGGGACCTATGAACAATCACCAAAGATCCCTGGCCTGGCAGTGCTATCGAGAAGCATTACCTGTTCGGGATAAGCTCTACAGACACGGTTCCAGACACACTGGACCGACTTGCCCGAGATGCGGTCAGAGCGACGAAACCGTTCTGCACGCACTCGTGCAATGTCCAACCATTTCCGACCTGTGGGCTTATGCCGAACGGCTGCTGTCACGTGTGGGACGAATCCGCCTATCGGCCGAGTCTATCGTGAGAATTGCTCCGCCCCCTTCCCTCAACCGGGAAGGCAAGGCAGTTTTCATCGTACTGGTGGCCATGGTGAAAGAATGTGTGTGGTGGACTCGAGCGAAAGGATTAGAGACAAACACTTACCTCTCTGGCCAATCGCTCATCAACTTTTTCAAGTACCACTTGAAAAGGAAGGTGAGAATGGAGAGGGAAGTTTTGTCTCGCGAAAGATTCAAAAAAGATGGGTGAATGTTGCAAAGATGGTGCGTGCTAGTAACGAAACCTTTTTGAGCATGATCCTGTAGATCGTAAAAAAGAAAGAAAGAGAGCATTTTTGACCTCATGTGTTTATTTCCTCCCTGACTGGGGTTCCCGTGGTCTTTTCTGTAGGCTTTTCTTCCCACGGATGAACCCAATCTTGTTATATCAATGTTTACACCATTATTTCTGTGATACACGATTTTCTTTTTTTTCCTTTTTTTCCTCCCCTCGATCCCTTTTGATCGCAATCTTACATTTCTATTTTTTTCCACCCTCGAAAAGAAAAGCTCTTCATTTGTATTTGTCCCCTCTGTATTCAGCCCTGTGTGGCTAATAAAAGAAAGTTATCTATCTATCTATCTATCTATCTATCTATCTATCTATCTATCTATCTGTCTGTCTGTCTGTCTATCTATCTATCTATCTATCTATCTATCTATCTATCCCCTCTCTCTCTATCTATCTATCTAATCTATCTATCTATCTATCTATCTATCTATCTATCTATCAATCTATCTATCTATCGATCGATTGATCCATTCATCCATCCGTCCACCCATCTATAAAACTCATTTTTAAAAAACTTAAACTTTTAAAAAACCTAAACTCTAAAATTCCTATCTCTGATGAAAGAAATACGGCCACTAAAGTCGAAAGAATTAGTTTTGCTTTGCGTTTTCTCTGAAACAATCATAAGATATCTCACTTCATTATATATTTATTTCATTGGTAAAATGCTTTATTTTTATTTCATTCGAGGACAGTTTTAAATCACATTACTCTATTTAATTTTACATCATGCGAAGACTATTGTAAATCTTTTAAACGTCTCACCTTCTCATGATTTTAATTTAATTTATTTTATCTGATGTCATTTCCTGTACATATATTGTGCTCGCCCAACCATGGAATTTTAATAAAAATAAATATATATGAATATATTTGATTGTATTCCCAATTTGAATATGCATTGGCCATACTAGGAGGACTATAAACGAGTCTGACTTCTCTCCCTCCTTGACTTTCATATATATATATATAGATATATATATATATAATTTATAAAGGCGAAAACTAATTTGCATGTCAGTGTGTCACACTTTAACACCCCCCCTTTCACTGTTCAATGATACTCTTACCATTCCTCATGCTGGGGTGGGAGTAATAGTAAGCATAGGGACCGTGAGGGTTGTGGCGAAGACAGAAGAGAGAGAGAGAGAGGGAGAGAGAGAGAGGGAGAGAGAGAGACAGACAGAAAGAGTGAGTAAGAAAAACAGAGGTAGAGAAAGAAATTTAGGGAGAGTTGATAAAAGTATAGTGTTCATGGTGACAGTGGGAGTAATAATAGCAGAGAGAGAGAGAGAGAGAGAGAGAGAGAGTGGGTATGTAAGAAAAAGAGGGAGATGAGGTATTACTTTGTTTAACCATATCTCTTTGACAGAAATTCATGTGGCCAACATACTGAACACTCAATTCTTTCACACGCATTTAGCCGCTTGCTTTTATAATTTTTGTTTTATTTTTTCTTTCTTTAATACACACACACACACACACACACACACATATATATGTATATATGAAATACACTTTAATTGAAATAAAGTTTCCCCTAAATCAAACACATCTAATATAATAAATATGAATGTCAGCTTGTCACACTTTTTCAAATTTAATAATCCTTTCTACTGGAAGACCTCAAGTTTTGGTGGAAGGGATTCAGTCGATTACATCGACCCCAGCACTGGTACTAATTTTATCGACCCCGAAAGGATGAAAGGCAAAGTCGACCTTGGCGGAATTCGAATTCAAAACCTAACGGCAGACGAAATACCTATTTCTTTACTACCCACAATGGGCTAAACACAGAGGGACAAACAAGGACAGACAAACGGATTAAGTCGATTACATCGACCCCAGTGCGTTACTGGTACTTATTTAATCGACCCCGAAATTATGAAAGGCAAAGTCGACCTCGGCGGAATTTGAACTCAGAACGAAACGGCAGACGAAATACCGCTAAGCATTTCGCCCGGCGTGCTAACGATTATGCCAGCTCGCCACCTCAATATAACGTTCTTTTCTACTCTAGGCACAAAGCCCGAAGTCTTGGGGGAGGGAACCTGTCGATTAGATCGACCCCAGTATGCAACTGGTACTTAATTTATCGATCCCGAATGGATGAAAAGTAATGTCTACCTCGGTGGAATTTGAACTCAGAACGTTAAGCATTTCACCCGGCGTGCTAGCGTTTCTGCCAGCTCGCCACCTTAATATAATAGAATAATATAATATAATAAATGTGAATAACAGTGTGTCACACTTTTTCAAATTTACTCCTATAGGCCGTAGGCCAACATATACCATTTTGTAATCAGAGTGGCTCCGTGAGTAAATTAAAAGTATTTCGGTCTGAATCCAAACCCACAATCCTGAAATTTTGGATTCCCAAGTTTTCATTACTGTGATTGTTATCGGCGATTTTTTTTACGTGACTTTTTACGATGATTTTTTTTTGTACGATAACAATTTTTATAATCTAAAGGCTAACTCCGTGAGTAAACTAAAAATATTCTGGGCCGAATCTGCACCTGCAGTCCCGAAGTTTAGGATTCCTATATTTTCATTACTGCGATTGTTTTCGGCGATATTTTTACATAACTTTTTGCGACGAATATGATTATCATTGGGATATGATTCTGGAGGAAGCAATTGCAACAAATTCTCCCAAACAAGACAGAAATCTATTTGCAGGTCTTTGCATTCGGGGTCACATGCTTAAGAGCTAAATACTAGCTTAAAAGCCGCCCGATAGGCTAGAATGTATATATGTATATATATATATATATATATATATATATATATATATAAAATATAAAATAAGGGCAAAAGAAAAATTATAATGCCAATTATGCCGAAAAAAGACAAATTGTCGATAACCATTATAATTTATGCGTCTCGAAACAAGCCGATAGAAATTTCTAAAAAATTCCGTCATTACCGTATTGGTCCCAATTTCAGAGTTAATTCATAAGAATTTTCCCCTCCTCAGCGATAAATACGTAAGACATAAATGAAATACTTACTCATACAAATGGAAAAAGCAAGCACTAAGTCCTGAGCAGACCTAAGTACCCCAAATATATCCAAAATAGAAAATCTTCAGCACATCTCGAGACACGTGTGATTCGAACTAGAAACTTTCACAGAGTGAGAGAGTCCGGAAGTGAACACATTCTAATGTACATCTAATGTAGGATAAAACTTTTTCGAAAAAAATTTCATCAATGTATGGCATATTTGGCATTAGAATTTTTCTTTTGCCCTTATTTTATAAGTTATTTATAAATTTAACCTTTAAAGGTATTTTTTAATATGCTGGGCATTGATAAAATTTTTTTCGAAAAACTTTTATCCTACATTAGATATATAATATGTATATATATATATATATATATATATATATATATATATATATATATATATATATTGATAGAAATGGCAAGACAACAAAAGAATGAAGAGACCTCGATATTATGTAAATAGAGGAATTTATCTGTAAATATACGTGTGAAAAAAGTTTTAAAAGAAGCAATAAAACACCTCTATATACGCACATATCGCATGCACGCAGACACAAATCTAGACGTGTGTATGAACTTTATTTTGTGCGCGTGTGTGTGTGTATATTAGACGTATCTGTGCGTGCATGCGAGTATGTGCGTATATAGACGTATTTTATTGCTTACTTTTTACACCCTTTTTACACATTTTGTATTCTGTATTTCACCTTTAGCCCTGTTTTTTCTTGTGCATGTGCGTATATAGACGTGTGTATGAATCTTTTTTGTGTGCGCGAGCGTTTGTATATGTGTGTGTGTGTGTGTGCGCGAGCGTGTATGCGGGTATGTATATATATTTTTTGGCGAATGTGTGGGTGAGCATATGTATGTTTCAAGTGAGGGTGGATGAGTATATACATATAGGCGCATATAACTGAGTGTGCGGGCGCGCATGTGTATGAAAGGACATGTGCGCTTACGCGATTACTATGAACACTTTTATTCCCTTGCCTTTACTCCCTCCCCTTACTTAGAGGTCATACCAATAGGTCTTTTGTCTTAATAACGGTCAATCACACAGTAATTTCCCTTTGTTTAACGATCATTTTCATAACATTTTTTTCGATGGCTTGATAACTGAAGAGATACCGGCGTGGATTTCCGCCCCGACATCCGAAACTCAGAGTTTTATCATGGCTACCGAATAATTGTCAGATATTTTATTTACACACACACACACACACACACACACACACACACATATATATATATATATATATATATACATATATACATATTTATATATACATAAGTTGTCACGTTATGCGAAAAAAATGTTCTCGAAATAAAGATGATTAAAAAGATTCAACAGGCATTATAGAAGGATGTTTTTTGTGTAAATGATTATCGCTGCCTTAATCTTTTCAAATACATGCTTTGTAAGGAAATCCAGTTAGAAGGAGTAGTTTCGTTTCGGCTTTAGAATTCTTATTGAGTATTTTTCTTTTATCTTTTGTAATAATATTTTGAGGTAAAGTGAAAATTTTGAACTTTCCATTTGCACAAATGTTTCCATTTGCACAGATGTTTACTTTGATTTGTTGCTTATGCTTCTTACACGATTCAATTAGTTGTGGTGTTGTGTGTCCCAAAAGGATTGTATTGCATTGTGGATATGTGATACAGAAACTTAGATGTTCTGTTTCGCAATTCATATGGGCAATAACTTTCAATTCTTTTCTACTTTTTGAAGATTTTGGTTTTACCTTTACAATTTACCTTTCACATCCACCCCCCACGTGTACATACGGGCAAGCAGGCACACACACACTCACATAAACACGCACACAGGGACAGAAGAGCATATAACTATACACACACCCACACTCAAACATCTGGCATACGCACGAACACACATATAGAGACATACGTAAGCTTACGCGCGCGCACTCACATGCATGCCCAGGCACACACACTGCGCGTGTATGTGCTTACAGATACAAACACACGCGCATGCACACGCGCTCACGTACAGGAACAGAAACACGCGCGCACAGGCACGCAAACACACACGGAGATGCAGGAACACACAGAACACTCACACATATACGCACATACATAAGGCGGCGAGCTGGCAGAAATGTTAGTAAAGAAATGGTAGTAAAGAAATATATACGCACATACATATGCACATACAAACACACGTACGCAGCGACATACCTACACGCATCTAACGTAGTCTCTCCTCCCACCTTCATTCCCCACAGGAAAGGAATACATCACACACCCTACACGCACCCACACCCTACATCATAAACCCATAAGCGGACGTGACGAAAAGGAAAGACAAAAGAGCTTACGCATGACAATTGCACACGCACACCCACGATACACGGATACACACACAAGCAGTCACGCTAACATACACACACCAACCACACACGTGGGTGCGCGCACACTTACACACCTACAGAAAAAATTTTTTTCTAAATATTACCACCTTTACACCCCCTCTTCTAAACAAGCCATACCCACACACTCACATGCAGGCATTCATACACTCAGACACAGACCAGTTGTCCGACGGGCGATAAAAAGCCTTCGAAATGAGTTGTGAAGTCACGGTCACTGAAAAGTTTGCGAAGTGCAACCAAAGAACTGACAAACAAACTAAATAAATAAATAAATAGATATATTAATTAATAACCAGCAAATTAAACAAACTATCGATTACTTAGATATCTAACCTTGCAATGAAAAAGTGGAATTGAATCTGTGCTTGAATTATTATTATTATTAGTTTTATTTTTTGGCTTAAGTCCTCTCCAAAAAAACAGCGACAAAATTTGTTTCAACATCTATTCGCATAAAGAAATTTGCAAACCAAATTCAAATCGAACAACACACACAAACACAGACAGACAGACAGACAGACAGACTGACAGACAGACAGACTAACAGACAGACAGACACACACACACACACACACTGTTAAGAGTTTGTTTTTGTTTGGAATTGAATATGTTCTAATAAAATGATGTTTATATCTCAATTTCTAAGTTTTGTTTTTTTCATATATGTGTGTGTGTGCGTGTGTGTATGCGTACATGCACGCACGTGTATATGTATATGTATATATATATATATAATATATATATATATATATATATATAATATATATATATATATATATATATAAAGCAAAAGTAAGAGTCAAAAGGAAGAGCAAGTACGGTTAGGCAGCTTTTTAATCGCTACAATTGTTTCGATGCATACAGATCCTCGTATATACAGGATTTAAAGTTGAGTTTTAATTAAATTATGTAACGATTTACCTGAATAAGATGATCTATATGTATCTTCTCAGGCGATACTCAGTTGCTGTCTCCGTAAGTAAATTTAGATTTCCATGCTACAACATCCATGGCTTCTTCTTTGAAACTTAACAGAACACACCTCAATATATATACATATATATAGTAAAGTTAGTGACCACATCGAAGTGGCTGTTGAATGTTACTACTAGTTTAACCGCAAGCAGATTCTTCGCTAGCTGGTTATTGGTACAACTCTGCACCCTTTATAACCAATGTATGGTTAGAAGGTGAATCGAACTCCTACCAACCCGTAGGAGGTAACAGGGTCATGAGACTGACTCAGTTTGGAGCTATTTGCCCTATCCTCAGTCGCGAGCACCTGCATGCCAGAGTGATAGCTAGAGTCCGTTAACAATATATTGTAAACAAAGTGACCATCCGTCAATGATTTGCAATAAGCAAATTAGCTAGTTCTAAAATCTCAAGAAGAAATAGAGTAGTGATTATACGAAAGAGTAAAGCCAGTCGCCACATCAAAGTGGCTGTTGAATGTTACTACTAGTTTAACCGCAGGGTGATCCTCCGCCAGCTGGCTATCTGTGCGACTCTGCACCCTTTGTATGCGATATATTGTTATTAGGGGGAGCGACCCCCTACCACCTTCTTACAAGTAAAAGGACAAGATTGGAGCTATTTGGCCTATCCTCAGTCGTGAGCATCTACATGCCAGAGCAATAGCCAGAGCTGATGGCAATAACTAGACTGAGAAGTAGTGTTAATCGCACTAAACATGGCTGTTCCGTAAGAACCGGCGTTACTGCTATTTTTAAACCCAGGAGGACACCCCCTCCAACTTGTTATTCATCAAGTATTGAATGCATCGAATAACCAGCTATAGGAGGTGTCCTCCGGGGATTAAAAATAGCAGTAACATCGGTCGCTACAGAACAGCCATGTTTGAATGACAATGTCACGATTAGCATTATACATTATTTACTTCGGCTCAGCACTTTTCCTATATCTCTTTTCCACATACCAACAAAGATTTACATTATTTCTTAGAAATAATAGATGTTGCAGCGGAATTATTTAGCATACATTTTGCAAAACTTGCGAAATCTTAAATAATCTTAAATTGCCATGTACAGATGTCATTAATTTGTATCTTTTAGTACTAAATCAGGTGATGGATCCAAGATTATTTGAAGACTTGCCCATCTTACCACATTACAACTAAGTTAAAAGGGATAACCAAAATTATTGATGCTGGACATCAGAATTTTGGATCGAAATATATATGTCTGCTCATTCCTTTTATCTTGTTGGGATAGCACTGTCAAGGGTGAATTGCACTTTGACTAAATAACGAAGTTACCTCTTTGTTACAAAAAGCAGGTACATATGTCATTCATTAGTATCAACATAATTTTCTCCAAATGCTTTGTTGCACACTAAAACATATGAGGTTTACTGAGTAAACTGTTACAATTGTATGCTGTAACGTTCAATGTATCCTTGATATTTTTCTTCTGTATTATAATGCGAGCCACAAGTAAATATATCGCCGTTGAAAAGGAGATTTGAATAGTTAAAACTTTAATCATTAAACTCTAATGAATAATTAATTAATCTTCCATAAATATCATTTAATCTACTAACTTTAAAAAGTGATTGAGTTTAGTGACAGTTTCAACTTCACAGTGTTCGAAGTGCATCAGATAAAAAGTTTGCCTAGCAATTGATATATAGTTTTGCATAGTGGAACCATCATGGCATCTGTGTCAGCGTTGCACTCCGTATTTGATAAATGAAGTTTGACTCCACCACGCAAAACTTCATCTCCTTTTGCGATGTAGATTCTTTAGGGATCGTGCAAGATACTTGCTAAAATCTTTCTCGAAATGACCATCATGTGTGTCCTACATATTCCTTCTCTGGAGGGACCATGTATAGTTATTGCCCCATTGGATACCTTGAGCATTGCATTTCATTTTCTCATTCATGCAATGCCATGCAGTTCTGGTGTTTGTATAGTTTTTAATTGCAAACTATTGCGCACGTCTCTTCGTGCGATTCTTGTCATATGCTATTGTATATCGCTGTCATTTTTGTTCTTGGGAATATAGACAAGAGTTTCACTTTCATCCAATTGCTTATCTAGTGCTGCATGGATATCATCTTCCTCTTTTGTCTATGACTTTTGGATTGTCCCAAATTTAGTGGCAAGCTTGGCGGTGAAAGATGACTGAAACTGTCACAAACATTTTAGGTGACCTTTCTAATTAAGAAAAGTCTTCTAGAAAAAAAACCCATATAACTTTAAAAAATGAGTGGCTGTGTGGTAAGTAGCTTGCTTACTAACCACATGGTTCCGGGTTCAGTCCCACTGCGTGGCACCTTGGGCAAGTGTCTTCTACTATAGCCTCGGGCCGACCAAAGCCTTGTGAGTGGATTTGGGAGACGGAAACTGAAAAGAAGCCTGTCGTATATATGTATATATATATATATATATATATATATATATATATATATATGTGTGTGTGTGTGTGTGTGTGTGTGTGGTGTGTGTGCGTGTATGTTTGTGTGTCTGTGTTTGTCCCCCTAGCATTGCTTGACAACCGATGCTGGTGTGTTTATGTCCCCGTCACTTAGCGGTTCGGCAAAAGAGACCGATAGAATAAGTACTGGCTTACAAAGAATAAGTCCCGGGGTCGAGTTGCTCGATTAAAGGCGGTGCTCCATCATGACTGCAGTCAAATGACTGAAACAAATAAAAAAGAGAAAAAAGAGAATATATGACCTCTTGGCTTTTGTTTTGAATACACTTGACTCATTCTACTTATCACCTGTACAACTTTGCCTATTTCAGTGTTTCTCAACCGAGTGATGACTGACTCTTTGGGAGGGATACGTTTGGAATTATGAGGTGGGCGGTAGGCAAAATAAAATTAAAGGGAGAACTTAGAGATTTGAGCAAAGAAGTTGAGCGAATGTATATATCATTACCAGTGAAGTAAGGGTAAAAACAAGAGACCAAGCTGCCAATTTGATAATATTTTAGCATATTTTTTTGTTTCAAAGATGTATGGCGCCACAATGCATTATTAATATCCAAATATATTCCATGAACTAATTCCTGAAGGTCTTTGATGCGTACCATACATCTTTTACTGGGCGGCGGTGTAAATGTTTTAATCAAATGGTCTCTGATATACTGATGTGAGAAAAGCTGTCCGCTCTGGCATCAAGTTTTCCTTGATGCATTTTGTCCCTTTTAGCAGTTTCTTTTATACTATTAAATAATTGTATTAAAATACATTGTCATTGGGCATGTAAGATCAGCAACAGCAACAGCCGTCTAAGAATTCGGACCTGGAGATCTCCATTTCCAGCGACTTCGAGGGCCACCTCCCAGTGGTGACGGGCGTCAACAAGAGCCCTCGACTACAACAAGACGACCAAAGTTTTTTTTTCCAAGGTCTGGGGTCTCCCTCCTCTAAGCCCTAGACCATCACCGAATCACCCTTACCCGTCTTGTTGCTTAACAACAACAACAACAAGCAACACCAACAGCAGTAGCAGCAGCAGTGGCATCAGGCTGGAGACGTTTTGATTATTATTAGTGAACAAATCATTCACAGAACCTAACTCTCAATTACTGGATAGTTGGGGTTATTCTTGTTACCTAAAATTTCAGATATCCCGGCACCATTGTGTTAAAATAGATGAGAAACTCGTTCCTCGAAAGAATGGTAGGACCCACACATTTTTCGCCTCTGCACTAATTGTAGCAACTTGGCAAAAAACTTTGACCGCAAACAGGGTAAGTAAAAATTTAAATCCAAGTTGATTTCTGTGCAATTATCGGAGATCAGTGAAGTCAGACTTACGAAGAAAACAGTTTTGAGTTAAACCTACTTAAATCGATGTTAAATCCCATCGTTCAAAACGTGCACACTCTTTTTTCTTTGTACATTTTGAAGAGAGGTAATTAAAGTAGAAAAAAAATCACGGTTTCAATTGTTTTCCTGTTTGATCTGAAACAAAAGAAACAGAAGAATTGATTTACTATTATAATTATTATTAAGGAGGAGCTTTGCCCATTTTCGATAATTTTAACAGTTGCAGATTTTTGCTATAGAGGATCCTATACATAAATATCTCCTTGAATGAAAAGACATTGTGGTTAGTCATTCTTTCAACACACATTATGTTTAAAAAACATATATATATATCCATTATTTCTTTCTTTTTCTTTTTTTTTTGTAAAAATATTAAAAACTACATATTTACCCACTCGAATTATTTAGTAATGGCAACAATATATTTTTTCGTAGTATCAGAGACTTTTGCTTTTAGATTCTAGATATTTTTTAATGTTTTTCAGAAACCGAAAAGGGATAAAAATGGTTTGAATGGGTCCGCTAATTCTCTTAGGATCCCGATCCCGAAACACCAAATTTTGCCAAAATAATGTAAACTATTTCGTGTATGGATTTACCGCCCTGCCTTCAGATCATCAGTGACCTGTGCAGGAACATATCTTATCATTTGAAACCATCGCATCTATAAAGAACAATTTTCAAGATAGTATATATAAAAAATAACGTTTACATGATAAATATCGGGTACAAAAGACGATGACATTTGGAAGACGTCCTACTCTATATATTCTGAAACTAATCTACACCAAAACCAATTTTCTCAGTACTTACAAGATATCACAAACTAACAGATTAATTTGGTAACCAACACACAATTGGAGAAACTGACTTTAATGGCTTCAAATTTTGGCATAGGGCCAGTAATTTTCAGGGTGTACATAGGTCGATTACATCGACCTCAGTACTCTTCTGCTACTTATTTTATTGATCCCGAAAGAATGAATGATAAAGTCGACCTCGGTGGAATTTGATCTCAGAATGTATAGACGGACGGAATGCCACTAAGAACTTGCCATAGCCAAGGAATGTGCGTGTGTGTGTGCGCGTGTGTGTGAGGGAGAGAGAGAAGCTGTGTGTTGATGTATGTGTGTGTGTGTCAGGGAGAGAGAGAGTTTTTGACAGCGTCTAACAAAAAAGTAAAGAAAAAGTATCTGTAAGGGAGAGACTTTGACTGCGTCTAGCAAAAAAAGGTAAAGACAAAGTGAGAGAGAGAGAGAGAGAGAGTGAGTAAGTGACAGCGTTCATCAAAAATAAAAATGTAAAATGTTTTGTTTTTTTCTTAAAAACGATATAGGCTTCAAATTTAGAATGTTTTGAAAGACACTATATTTCATAATCAGATTATATATACTTTCTCACACAACAATTAAAATGTATTTTAAATCCTTAATTCATTTTAAATCGTTCATGTTTCTTCCCCCTCTCACTCTCACATTACTTTGGGCGCGAAAGTGTTTTGTCCTATTCTACGCCGAGGAAAAAGTGTTTTGTTGAGAATCTATTTATTTAACAACAAAGAAACGAAGAGGTAGGTAACAATTTGTCAGTGAATTACACAATATAAATGAGTAAAATTTCCGAGGCTTCCACCACACCCCACCCTGTTTTTCGGACCACAAAAAGAGTTTTGTAGCATATTAGGAGGCTAGAGTAGTTGATTCCACGCGAAAAATCGTGCGAGTGTTAATATACAAATTTACCAACATTTTTTTCCCATTCATTTCCCTTTATGAACATGTATGCATACAAAAAAAGCATATATGCAATAGGTGTACGTACGTACGTGTGTATGTGTGTTGCCCATATATATTTATATTATAATATACATATATATATATTTATATTATAATATACATACATATATATATATATATATATATATTATATATATATATATATATATCTATATATATAAAACTGTAGTTGTGTGAGTGTCTGTCCCCTTCGATTTAGATTCCTAACTACTCCCACGTTTTGCGGTGCAGTTTAACCAAATTCGGATATCTTATAGTCGTGATTCATATCGAGCCCGTCTGAGTATTAGCGCGCGTCTACGATGAGTCTACGATTTTAAAAATAATTTAACATCATTTTTTATTCCATTTTAATGCATAATTTTTCGTGTGTCGATGGCGGCGGAGTTGGCGTCCACGCTCACATCTGCACCTGTTTGCTTCTCCCCCTTCTTCCATCCCTCGTGAAGCTGTGGGGAAGGGAGTGTAAGGAAATCAACGTCGTAATGCGTTGTCAAGGAGACCAGCGTTCTTTTAGAACAACGACTTCATGGCTTGAAGACACTGAGTCAACGATTTAAAAAAAATTATCATCATTTTTTATTCCATTTTTAATGATTTTTTTTGCTATAACTCTCTAAAATGCTTATATAGTTATTTCCCTTACAAACCCGAGCAACGCCGGGCGATACTGCTAGTATATATATATATATATATATATAAACAAATATCAACGGATTTCGCCCAAATTTGACGTCAATGTTACTTAGTTTGGTTTAAAATATATAACTTGATTAGCTTAGCAATCCTAACTTAATCCCGGGCAAAGCCGGGTTATACTGCTTGTTTATATATATTATACAAAATATGTCACATCAACCCGGAGTTTCCACCTTTACAAATAGGGTGTTATGTCCTTATTACTTATGTGATTTATTGCTGCCCTGGTACTTCTTTATTTATTTTTTCTGTGTTAATTGTAAACAAGGAAAAATATACACATCCATTTAAATGTATATATATATATATATATATACATACATACATATAAATATTACGTGATTACGTGGCCGACCAGGCTATCAGATGTTGCTACACATCGCTGGTCACAATGCGGTTCGCATTGTTCTAGCCTTCAAATGACGCCACCCCGCTGGCTAAGCGAGCAGGCCATACATACATACATACATACATATATATATATAATATATATATATATATATATATATATATATATATATATATATATATATATATATATATACATGTATATGTATATACGTAAACCGTCGAACGATGAAATGAATTCTCAACACCGCATAGGTGTGTATATAATTTCTTTATTTGTGAATTAAGGCTACCATTGGTTTAATGTTATATATTACTTTACTGTTAAGGTAAGATAACAAAAAAAAAATACTCCATCCAGTCAAAGGTTAATATCATGTAAAGTACACGGTATAAACATGCGAGCTACTAATAGTTTTTTGCTTTGGCGACACGAATCTGAGCAGGTTTTTATTACAAGCCTTTCGCCCTCAGTCAGTTTTGAGACTCTGAGCACATCGTCTAATCTATTTGCATATTAGGACGCTGCTACATGAGAAAGCACGAGAAAAAAAGCGAGAAGGCAGACACAAAAAGTGAAATTGTAAATAAAGTCGGAAAAAAAAATAACAATGAAAATTGGAGTGATGTACTCTTTGGCCGAAAAACCGTAATTAAGCTAGTTATTGCATAAATAATTCAATAGAGAGGGGCCTAAAATCTGCGAGACGGCTATTCAATCCGGAGAGACTCGTACCCTCTAGTTTGTCAAATCAAATTCATCTTTATGCTTGAATTTGCCTGATATTTTGGATCTTGAATACAGTAGTGCGGTAGAATTCTTATTTCTTAAAAGAAAAATATGGGATCTTTCAGCTATGCATGTCACATTTCTTATGGCGATCGACTGAAATATGGCACGGATTTGTCTACGATGCTGCACTTGATTGTATGTCGTGTGAAGTTTGTGTTCAAACCTCATACATGGCAAGCCAACGTAGTGGCTTTACTTTTATCGACGAAGATAAGTGGTTTGCAGAACGCCTTTTGAAAATGCCTTCGCATAATCCGGTGTAATTTTTCTTTTCGGTTAGGTTATCTTGAAGCTTTATTGTGACTTTTACCTTATCCGTTTTTGGAGTTTATCATATGCGTCTGGTCAAATGGGCAAGCTTTAGGGTTTCGACATTATCAACTGTGAGTAGAGTCTTGGGTGAAAACGTTCTTCATATAGGGGCATCAGCTATATGATATTTTAAGCAAGCGTCCGTTACAAATCTTGCTGTATTTGTGGCTTACTGGGAAATGCTTTTCTCAGCCATGCAGTATTCCCAACGCTTCGTTCTGATATAGACCAATATATGTGCATGTATATCTGTTCATACATACATACATACATACATACATACATACATACATACATACATACATACATATATCTATTTATGTATGTGTGTGTATGTGTGTGTGCGTGTTTGTATCAGTGTCTAAGTAAATTCACTTACATAGTTAGATTTTAAGAAAATAGAAACTTGTGTTTCTTGTTTAAATATTCCTTGTTATGTTGATACAGTATTCTAATAAATCTAATACTAATAAGCAGTTGTTAAGCCAAGCAAGATTGCCTCCTATAAACTGGTAGCTCCCTGCCAAAACATCTCTTGTACACATGTCTTCTATACAACTTATGAATGTGTTCTGGATTATCAACTTGGGTATACTGGAAATGAAGTTAATAGTCTGTATATTTACAATGGACGGATAAGTGTCCTCATCTTTGTTGTTATCACGTTTCGGCTGATGTACTCTCCAGCCTTCATCAGGTCTTCTGGTGGAATTTCGAACCCAACCCTTTATCTGACCAATCGGGATGTTGCCGATGTTGATATTATTCTGTTGATATTATTTTTCAAGTCTCTGCCTGGGATTGAACTTAGAATCTGAGTTATTAGCCCGCGCTCTTATACACTACGCTATATGCCAGTAGGCAATTATAGAGTGAATTTTAGGACTTATAAGCCTATTATTTTATCTTTTCTTAATACTTGTTCCCATATTAAATTCAGGTCTGCACTAGGTCTGTTTACAAGATTATTGTGTCCTAGAATATGTGCAGTCTCTTTTAATTTTCTTATTTTCCAGTGGTGTTCTGTGTCGATTATTTTAACCCCCGATGAAACCTTAACAACTGATGAAAGCTGGAGAGTACACCAGCAGAAACGTTATGATAACAAAAGACAAGATGAGGGCACCTATTCGTCCATTGTAAATAATGTCATCTCAAAATTATAGAATAGTAATACGTCAGTATATTTATAATTTGGCTAATGAGACGTAATATTTATCTCATCTCCTTCAACAGCGACATACTCTTAATTGCGTCCCAGTTAAGTGGGAAATAGCGTTTTTCAGAGAGTGCTAAAGGGTAGGATTTAAGGGATCAGAAACGTGTTATGTATAGGATGAGCTACGAGACACATTTGAACTAATTAATACTCTGAAACTTTTGTTACTGATGCGAATATCAAAGGTATTAGGCTTATATCAGGAAGGTATGACCAGTTTCACATTTCAGTGTAGGAATTGGTGTGTTTTGGAACCGCAGAAAAAAAACAAAACAACTTGGGTTGATTTTTCATGGATATTTTTTGGACACTGGTCATATTATGTTAATATATTCTTAACATTTTCGGATTTTCCTTCAATAGATTTTACACGTTAATTTTTCTATTTTGCTTTTTCATATTTAGCATTTCAACACCTGGCTTTAGTGCATCCTCATTTTGTCATGTTTGAATACTAAAATGATAGCATGAAAATTGTGACTGTTATATATTTGAACACGACATTTTGTTGTGAGCTACGATACACTGCATAAAGACCGCGAAAATGTTCAAATACTGTAAAAAAAAATGTAGAGGTGTTTTGCTAACTGAATAAATAAGAGAACTTAACAGGTACGTGTTTAATCAACTCCTGGGCGATCCACGAAGGGAAACTCTGCTCCAGGTGTATTTAAAATAAATTAAAATAAAAGGATATAACTAAAAAGCACGATAGAGTTTTCTGATACTGTAACAATTCCGCTATCTGTTTCTGGCTGACTTGTGCTGTAATTAGTGAAGTTGTTGAACTGTTGATTATCGTTGTCAGCGTTAACGACTTTTATCATACAGACTTCCAGTATATGAGTAATGTTGTCACATGACATAAACTGCAAGAAATAATCCCGACTTCATTTTCTGCTCTTTATATAATTCGCCACAATATTACTATCATTGAAGTCACCGTGACATTAAGTAAAAAGAATATATGATGAATAACGCAGTTCTTAAAAGAGGACATAGGTCTTTTAAAGACAGACAATCTTCTGTAAGCAAAGTATTATCGACTTTCTGGTTGGAAATGGAAACAGTCATAGAACGAAAAGAAATAGAAAAAAGAAAAAAGAAAACAGAAAAACAGAGATTATTTCTAGCTTATGTATATTTCACATTAGCCAAATAATTCCTTTATATCAATACTAACTCTAAGATGTCATCTTTAAAGATAGCGGTTTGGCATATATATATATATATATATATTATATATATATATATATAATATATATATATATATATATATATAAATATATTCTTCCGGACCGACCCCAGAGCTGTATGGTCGCTATATAGACGACTGTATAGGTGCTACCTCACTCGCTGCCGGGTCCAGGATTTCAAGACCCAGTCCAAACACCTGGCACTCTTGCTCATGCGTCGCGGATACCCATCCACCCTTGTCCAAACTGCCCTTACCAGCTGTCGTCAAATCGATTGCACTACCACCCTCTTGCCTTCCCCATACCGATCCTCAACCGCATCTTCTTTCCCTTCCTTTCCCCCTCCACCCTACCCCTTCGTCGGAAAATCCAGCGGGCCTTCCGTCACCTCCAGCCAGATACCACCACCCTTTCAATTTTCCCCAACCCATCCTCACCTCCTGCAAACGCGCCCCTAACCTACACAGTCTACAGGTCCGTAGCTCCCTCCTCACTCCATTTCCAACGCAACCCGGATCTTTCCCTTGCTCCAGACCCTGTTGCCACACCTGTCCGTTCATCACCAACAACACCTTCCTCACTGGATCCAACCAGCAGACCCTCTACGTTAGGAACTACTTGTCCTGCTCTTCTTCAAGCCTCTTTGCAATAAACTTTAAGCTGGTTAGACGGGCCGCCGGCTAGCAGACCGTTCATCTAAGTAAGAAAACACCCTTGTCGCTCGTCATTATCGTCTGGCCGACCACTCCACCTCAGATCTTACCGTCTTCGGTCGAGACAGACCATATCTTACGCAAGACACAATATATTCAATAGTATAACCCAAACAAGACAATCCACAAATACAATACAAACTCTATACAGTAAATAAACAACCACCACATGTACACTACAAGCGGAATAACCACCAGAAGGACACAACTTGAATTACAAACACACAACACACAATACAAACAATAAAACAATAAAGGACTGCAACCAGACCCCATGAGAACCCAAATTTATGCAATATAAACCCGGGAAGCATTTTTACTCCCCTAACAGCAGAAAAAGAATGCGGAAGTATTTTCCTAAATTTATCGACAGTGTGACTATCACAGCCATGCGGTAATCCCAATCCTTCGTCCTGGTACAAACTAATATATGTGTGTGGGGGCTTATATATATATATATATGTATCAGATCAGGCCACTTGCTATGCAAGTACGTCTCCGTAATATATATATATATATATATATATATATATATAATATATATATATATATATATATATATATATTACGGAGATGTACTTGCATAGCAAGTGGCCTGATCTGAGATCGTGTGCTGAAACGAAAACAATTGCAGCGTGGAAGGTGTTTATAAGCCATTAAAAAACACACACAAAAACCGATAGATTGTCTTCAACATTTAAACTTAATTTGCCAAAACATTTTCGTCAATTTGAGATGGCGACCTGGACAATGACAAAATTCCGTGATGCAGCAGGATAAAACAGAAAGTTGACAGTTAAGTTGGGGAACAAAGGTAGACTATCTCAATGATGTTTACTTACCTTTCAATGCAACCAACGAAACTTTTCAAGGTCGTCTAGCTACTGTTTAGTAACTTCAGCGACAAATTCAAGTCATTCCGGATTATACAGCAGCAGTTGTGAAACGAAAATCCAAATGCAAGTCGTTACGAAGCTTTTTGTAAATTTGAGAGAAATTATTACATTCCTGAAAGTAGAGAATATCAATAAAATCAATATTTAGTCCAAATGTAATATATTTCGCGAAAGATGATTTAGATTTCTATATCTTAAAATTATTGAACTGAAATATCAACTTATTTGGAGTCTCTCTCAGATTACTGCCAAACCGTATGCAAAATGGATTTATAGAATATATAACTTAGACCACAGTGAGAAACCTTTTCGGAATCTCTTCCATAAAAGCTCCAGTTTTCCTTAGAAAAGTTCCGCTCAGGTGATAAAATATAATGCAAAATTGATATTTTGCTATATATATAGCTCAAGTCCTGCCATTTATACAAGACTCCTCGTTAAGAATAATACATGTGTGTCTCACGGAACCTGCGCTTAGAATTTAGCAACTTATTGAAAAGGGCATAAGTTGTCTCATTGAAGATGTAATATCGGTTTAGAATTTTGGCTCAAGGCCAGCAATTTCGGGTGTGGGGTAATTTGATTACATTGACCCCAATGCTCAACTAGTATTTATCTTATAGATCTGAAAGGATGAAAGGCAGCTCGCTGCTCGCCACCTTAATTAAACATCTAACATTAAAAGACATTCTAAGGCAGCGAGCTGGCAGAAACGTTAGCACGCCGTGTGGCATGCTTTGTGGTAATTCGTCCGCCGCTGCGGTCTGAGTTCAAATTCCGCCGGGGTCGACTTTGCCTTTCATCTTTTCGGGGTCGATCAAATAAGTACCAGTTACGCACTGGAGTCGATATAATCGACTTAATTCGTTTGTCTGTCCTTGTTTGTCCCCACTGTGTTTAGTCCCTTGTGGGTAGTAATGAAATAGGTATTTCGCTTGTCTTTACGTTCTGAGTTCAAATTCCGCCGAGGTTGATTTTGCCTTTCATCTTTCAGAATCGATAAATTAAGTACCAGTTGCGTATTGGGGTCGATCTAATCGACTGGTCCGCTCCCCCAAAATTTCGAGCCTTGTGCCTATAGTAGAAAAGAACATTAAAAGACATCAAATGCTTAACAAATAATACATGTTTTATTGTGTATCCCATGGTATTAATATACATTGCATTCTCCACAAGGAAAACACCAACGTAAAGCCAAAATGAATAAGCTGAGGATGACTCCGGTAAAGTGTCTACCTTGAAATTGTTAATAGAGATAAAAATATTGTGTTAATATTGAGCATGACATGAGGGAAAACAAATCATGGCAGAGAAGAGGCTATTTCTCTTTTAAAACTTATATTCGTTTAGTTTTTCATTTATCCTTAGGAAAATGCAGTAAAAGATACAAGATAAAAGATGCGTGTATGTGTGAGTGTGTATAATGGATTCTCTCGTCATGAGCGACAAATGAAGGTTCAGTAAAATATAGTGTTAAAACACGCAACTGTCTTTTGGGACCTGCTGTAGCCTTGCAAACATTTTCATAAGTGCAACAAGTTAAGGATACAGTTTGCTCCTGTGTGGATTATTTACTACATATTTTCTTGAGTGGCCGACTCCGTACCAGAAAACCACAATGACAAGTAAGGTTTCCATTTAGCAGGGCAGCGTTTCGCTAGCATGCCTTCATGCTTGCACGAAGTTGGTCCTTATGTCGGAGTCGACTCTACTTAAATCTTTGAACTGAGGAGAAGCGAGATTCGGATGCGTTGTTTTCCCAGGAGTGTGGTCGTCGCTCAATTCTTAAACGTGAAACACAAAGGTTGCGTTGTTAGAGCTAAGACATGTGTTCTTAGTCCCGAATTACCAAAAAATATTCGATGGGATTACCGTTTGAAAGCAAACAGTGAACACATGGTGCAAAGCTCATAAATACCAAGGAGTGATGTTTGTAGAAGCCACACCTCATGCGGAAATAGCCGGTTGACTTAGGAAGGTTCTGAAGGATACCAAACTCAACATTAAGATCGTTGAGGAGCCAGGGAGCTCCATCAGATCACAATCCAGCTGCCATGCCAGGCAGCACGATAACATGAGCCTGCCTCTTTGGGTGCCAAGTTACTGTAACACTGATTAATACTGGTTAATTTTTGTTTCATCTTACCGCCTCATGCTCATCTAGATGGGTACTGATCACCTCAATATACCTCGTATCCGAGACGATGACGGTAACTTCGTCCGCATATGCTAATATAGATCTTCAGCATTCTAGTTCGTGTGGGATGCTT